>NW_027672320.1:0-142017 GCF_964165515.1 Mesoplodon bidens | reverse complement strand
AAGGCTTAGGGCACAGGTGAGGGTACGGAAACGTGGGAGGGTCAGGCTACGTGCTGACGCACGGGTCAGTGCCAACGTACGGGCCAGGAGTAGGGTACGGCGTAAGATAAGGTGTAGGGCTTGTGGTTGATTTCCGTTCCAGGCTAGGGTTAGGGTTAGGGAACGGCAAGGCTTAGGGCAAAGGAGAGGGTACGGAAACGTGGGAGGGTCGGGCCCCATTCTGTCGCACGGGTTAGTGCCAGCATACGGGCCAGGAGTAGGCAACGACGTAGGATAAAGTGTAGGGCTGGTGGTGGGTTTCCATTCCGGGCTAGAGTTAGGGTTAGGGAACGGCAAGGCTTAGGGCACAGGTGAGGGTACGGAAACGTGGGAGGGTCAGGCTACGTGCTGACGCACGGGTAAGTGCCAGCGTACGGGCCAGGAGTAGGCAACGGCGTAAGGTAAGGTGTAGGGCTGCTGGTGGGTTTCTATTCCGGGCTAGGGTTAGGGTTAGGGAACGGCAAGGGCTTAGGGCACAGGTGAGGTTACGGAAACGTGGGAGGGGCGGGCTACGTGCTGACGCACGGGTCAGTGCCAGCGTACGGGCCAGGAGTATGCAACGGCGTAGGATAAAGTGTAGGGCTGGTGGTTGTTTTCCGTTCCGGGCTAGTGTTAGGGTTAGGGAACGGCAAGGCTTAGGGCACAGGTGAGGTTACGGAAACGTGGGAGGGTCAGGCTACGTGCTGACGCACGGGTTAGTGCCAGCGTATGGGCCAGGAGTAGGCAATGGCGTAAGGTAAGGTGTAGGGCTTGTGGTTGGTTTCCGTTCCAGGCTAGGGTTAGGGTTAGGGAACGGCAAGGCTTAGGGCACAGGTGAGGGTACGGAAACGTGGGAGGGTCGGGCTACGTGCTGACGCACGTGTCAGTGCCAGCGTACGGGCCAGGAGTAGGCAACGGCGTAGGATAAAGTGTAGGGCTGGTGGTGGATTTGCGTTCGGGGCTAGGGTTAGGGTTAGGGAACGGCAAGGCTTAGGGCACAGGTGAGGGTACGGAAACGTGGGAGGGTCAGGCTACGTACTGACGCACAGGTCAGTGCCAGCGTACAGGTCAGGAGTAGGGTACGGCGTAAGGTAACGTGTAGGGCTGGTGGTGGGTTTCTATTCCGGGCTAGGGTTAGGGTTAGGGAACGGCAAGGCTTAGGGCACAGGTGAGGGTACGGAAACGTGGGAGGGTCAGGCTACGTGCTGACGCACGGGTCAGTGCCAGCGTACGGGTCAGGAGTAGGGTATGGCGTAAGGTAAGGTGTAGGGCTGGTGGTGGGTTTCTATTCCGGGCTAGGGTTAGGGTTAGGGAACGGCAAGGCTTAGGGCACAGGTGAGGGTACGGAAACGTGGGAGGGTCGGGCTACGTGCTGACGCACGGGTCAGTGCCAGCGTACGGGCCAGGAGTAGGCAACGGCGTAGGATAAAGTGTAGGGCTGGTGGTGGATTTGCGTTCCGGGCTAGGGTTAGGGTTAGGGAACGGCAAGGCTTAGGGCACAGGTGAGGGTACGGAAACATGGGGGGGTCAGGCTACGTGCTGACGCACGGTTCAGTGCCAGCGTACGGGCCAGGAATAGGGTACGGCATAAGGTAAGGTGTCAGGCTGTTGGTGGGTTTCCGTTCCGGGCTAGGGTTAGGGTTAGGGAACGGCAAGGCTTAGGGCACAGGTGAAGGTACGGAAACGTGGGAGGCTCGTGCTACGTGCTGACGCACGGGTCAGTGCCAGCGTACGGGCCAGGAGTAGGCAACGGCGTAGGATAAAGTATACGCTGGTGGTGGATTTGCGTTCTGGGCTAGGGTTAGGGTTAGGGAACGGCAAGGCTTAGGGCACAGGTCAGGGTACGGAAACGCGGGAGGGTAAGGCTACGTGCTGATGAACGGGTCAGTGCCAGAGTACAGGCCAGGAGTAGGCAACGGCGTAGGGTAAGGTGTAGGGCTGGTGGTTGGTTTCCGTTCCAGGCTAGGGTTAGGGTTAGGGAACGGCAAGGCTTAGGGCACAAGTGAGGGTACGGAAACGTGGGAGGGTCGGGCTACGTGCTGACGCACGGGTCAGTGCCAGCGTACGGGCCAGGAGTAGGCAACGGCGTAGGATAAAGTGTAGGGCTTGTGGTGGATTTGTGTTCCAGGCTAGGGTTAGGGTTAGGGAACAGCAACGCTTAGGGCACAGGTGAGGGTACGGAAACGTGGGAGCGTCAGGCTACGTGCTGACGCACGCTTCAGTGCCAGCGTACGGGCCAGGAATAGGGTACGGCGTAAGGTAAGGTGTAGGGCTGGTGGTGGGATTCCGTTCTGGCCTAGGGTTAGGGTTAGGGAACGGCAAGGCTTAGGGCACAGGTGAGGGTACGGAAACGTGGGAGGGTCAGGCTACGTGCTGACGCACGGGTCAGTGCCAACGTACGGGCCAGGAGTAGGGTACGGCGTAAGGTAAGGTGTAGGGCTTGTGGTTGATTTCCGTTCCAGGCTAGGGTTAGGGTTAGGGAACGGCAAGGCTTAGGGCAAAGGAGAGGGTACGGAAACGTGGGAGGGTCGGGCTACGTGCTGACGCACGGGTCAGTGCCAGCGTACGGGCCAGGAGTAGGCAACGGCGTAGGATAAAGTGTAGGGCTGGTGGTGGATTTGCATTCGGGGCTAGTGTTAGGGTTAGTTAACGGCAAGGCTTAGGGCACAGGTGAGGGTACGGAAACGTGGGAGGGTCAGGCTACGTGCTGACACACAGTTCAGTGCTAGCGTACGGGCCAGGAATAGGGTACGGCGTAAGGTAAGGTGTCAGGCTGGTGGTGGGTTTCCGTTCCGGGCTAGGGTTAGGGTTAGGGAACGACAAGGCTTAGGGCAGAGGTGAAGTTACGGAAACGTGGGAGGCTCGGGCTACGTGCTGACGCACGGGTCAGTGCCAGCGTACGGGCCAGGAGTAGGCAACGGCGTAGGATAAAGTGTAGGGCTGGTGGTGGATTTCCGTTCTGGGCTAGGGTTAGGGTTAGGGAACGGCAAGGCTTAGGGCATAGGTGAGGGTACGGAAACGCGGGAGGGTAAGGCTGCGTGCTGATGCACGGTGCAGTGCCAGCGTACGGGCCAGGAGTAGGCAACGGCGTAAGGTAAGGTGTAGGGCTGGTGGTTGGTTTCCGTTTCAGGCTAGGGTTAGGGTTAGGGAACGGCAAGGCTTAGGGCACAGGTGAGGGTACGGAAACGTGGGAGCGTCGGGCTACGTGCTGACGCACGGGTCAGTGCCAGCGTACGGGCCAGGAGTAGGCAACGGCGTAGGATAAAGTGTAGGGCTGGTGGTGGATTTGCGTTCCAGGCTAGGGTTAGGGTTAGGGAACGGCAAGGCTTAGAGCCCAGGTGAGGGTACGGAAACGTGGGAGGGTCAGGCTACGTGCTGACGCACGGTTCAGTGCCAGCGTACGGGCCAGGAATAGGGTACGGCGTAAGGTAAGGTGTAGGGCTGGTGCTGGGTTTCCGTTCCGGGCCAGGGTTAGGGTTAGGGAACGGCAAGGCTTAGGGCACAGGTGAAGGTACGGAAACGTGGGAGGGTCAGGCTACGTGCTGACGCACGGTTCAGTGCCAGCGTACGGGCCAGGAATAGGGTTCGGCGTAATGTAAGGTGTAGGGCTGGTGGTGGGTTTCCGTTCTGGGCTAGGGTTAGGGTTAGGGAATGGCAAGTCTTAGGGCACAGGTGAGGGTACGGAAACGTGGGAGGGTCAGGCTATGTGCTGACGCACGGGTCAGTGTCAACGTACGGTCCAGGAGTAGGGTACGGCGTAAGGTAAGGTGTAGGGCTTGTGGTTGGTTTCCGTTCCAGGCTAGGGTTAGGGTTAGGGAACGGCAAGGCTTAGGGCACAGGTGAGGGTACGGAAACGTGGGAGGGTCGGGCTACGTGCTGACGCACGTGTCAGTGCCAGCGTACGGGCCAGGAGTAGGCAACGGCGTAGGATAAAGTGTAGGGCTGGTGGTGGATTTGCGTTCGGGGCTAGGGTTAGGGTTAGGGAACGGCAAGGCTTAGGGCACAGGTGAGGGTACGGAAACGTGGGAGGGTCAGGCTACGTACTGACGCACAGGTCAGTGCCAGCGTACAGGTCAGGAGTAGGGTACGGCGTAAGGTAACGTGTAGGGCTGGTGGTGGGTTTCTATTCCGGGCTAGGGTTAGGGTTAGGGAACGGCAAGGCTTAGGGCACAGGTGAGGGTACGGAAACGTGGGAGGGTCAGGCTACGTGCTGACGCACGGGTCAGTGCCAGCGTACTGGCCAGGAGTAGGCAACGGCGTAGGATAAAGTGTAGGGCTGGTGGTGGATTTGCGTTCCGGGCTAGGGTTAGGGTTAGGGAACGGCAAGGCTTAGGGCACAGGTGAGGATACGGAAACGTGGGAGGGTCAGGCTACGTGCAGACGCACGGGTCAGTGCCAGCGTACGGGTCAGGAGTAGGGTACGGCGTAAGGTAAGGTGTAGGGCTGATGGTGGGTTTCTATTCCGGGCTAGGGTTAGGGTTAGGGAACGGCAAGGCTTAGGGCACTAGTGAGGGTACGGAAACGTGGGAGGGTCAGGCTACGTGCTGACGCACGGTTCAGTGCCAGCGTACGGGCCAGGAATAGGGTACGGCGTAAGGTAAGGTGTAGGGCTGGTGGTGGGTTTCCATTCCGGGCTAGGGTTAGGGTTAGGGAACGGCAAGGCTTAGGGCACAGGTGAGGGTACGGAAACGTGAGAGGGTCAGGCTACGTGCTGATTCACGGGTCCGTGCCAGCGTTCGGGCCAGGAGTGGGCAACGGCGTAAGGTAAGGTGTAGGGCTTGTGGTTGATTTCCGTTCCGGGATAGGGTTAGGGTTAGGGATCGGCAAGGCTTAGGGCACAGGTGAGGGTATGGAAACGTGGGAGGGTCGGGCTACGTGCAGACGCACGGGTCAGTGCCAGCGTACGGGCCAGGAGTAGGCAACGGCGTAGGATAAAGTGTAGGGCTGGTGGTGGATTTGCGTTCCAGGCTAGGGTTAGGGTTAGGGAACGGCAAGGCTTAGGGCACAGGTGAGGGTACGGAAACGTGGGAGGTTCAGGCTACGTGCTGACGCACGGGTCAGTGCCAGCGTACGGGTCAGGAGTAGGGTACGGCGTAAGGTAAGGTGTAGGGCTGGTGGTGGGTTTCTATTCCGGGCTAGGGTTAGGGTTAGGGAACCGCAAGGCTTAGGGCACAGTTCAGGGTACGGAAACGCGGGAGGGTAAGGCTACGTTCTGATGCACGGGTCAGAGCCAGAGTACAGGCCAGGAGTAGGCAACGGGGTAGGGTAAGGTGTAGGGCTGGTGGTGGGTTTCTATTCCGGGCTAGGGTTAGGGTTAGGGAACGGCAAGGCTTAGGGCACAGGTGAAGGTACGGAAACGTGGGAGGGTCAGGCTACATGCTGACACACGGGTCAGTGCCAGCGTACGGGCCAGGAGTAGGCAACGGCGTAAGGTAAGGTGTAGGGCTGGTGGTTGGTTTCCGTTCCAGGCTAGGGTTAGAGTTAGGGAACGGCAAGGCTTAGGGCACAGGTGAGGGTACGGAAACGTGGGAGGGTCGGGCTACGTGCTGACGCACGGGTCAGTGCCAGCGTACTGACCAGGAGTAGGCAACGGCGTAGGATAAAGTGTAGGGCTGGTGGTGGATTTGCGTTCTGGGCTAGGGTTAGGGTTAGGGAACGGCAAGGCTTAGGGCACAGGTGAGGGTACGGAAACGTGGGAGGGTCGGGCTACGTGCTGACGCACGGGTCAGTGCCAGCGTACGGGCCAGGAGTAGGCAACGGCGTAGGATAAAGTGTAGGGCTGGTGGTGGATTTGCGTTCCAGGCTAGGGTTAGGGTTAGGGAACGGCAAGGCTTAGGGCACAGTTGAGGGTACGGAAACGTGGGAGGGTCAGGCTACGTGCTGACGCACAGTTCAGTGCCAGCGTACGGGCCAAGAATAGGGTATGGCGTAAGGTAAGGTGTCAGGCTGGTGGTGGGTTTCTGTTCCGGGCTAGGGTTAGGGTTAGGGAACGACAAGGCTTAGGGCACAGGTGAAGTTACGGAAACGTGGGAGGCTCGGGCTACGTGCTGACGCACGGGTCAGTGCCAGCGTACGGGCCAGGAGTAGGCAACGGCGTAGGATAAAGTGTAGGGCTGGTGGTGGATTTGCGTTCTGGGCTAGGGTTAGGGTTAGGGAACGGCAAGGCTTAGGGCAAAGGAGAGGGTACGGAAACGTGGGAGGGTCGGGCTACGTGCTGACGCACGGGTCAGTGCCAGCGTACGGGCCAGGAGTAGGCAACGGCGTAGGATAAAGTGTAGGGCTGGTGGTGGATTTGCATTCGGGGCTAGGGTTAGGGTTTGGGAACGGCAAGGCTTAGGGCACAAGTGAGGGTACGGAAACGTGGGAGGGTCAGGCTACGTGCTGATTCACGGGTCCGTGCCAGCGTTCGGGCCAGGAGTGGGCAACGGCGTAAGGTAAGGTGTAGGGCTTGTGGTTGATTTCCGTTCCGGGATAGGGTTAGGGTTAGGGATCGGCAAGGCTTAGGGCACAGGTGAGGGTATGGAAACGTGGGAGGGTCGGGCTACGTGCAGACGCACGGGTCAGTGCCAGCGTACGGGCCAGGAGTAGGCAACGGCGTAGGATAAAGTGTAGGGCTGGTGGTGGATTTGCGTTCCAGGCTAGGGTTAGGGATAGGGAACGGCAAGGCTTAGGGCACAGGTGAGGGTACGGAAACGTGGGAGGTTCAGGCTACGTGCTGACGCACGCGTCAGTGCCAGCGTACGGGTCAGGAGTAGGGTACGGCGTAAGGTAAGGTGTAGGGCTGGTGGTGGGTTTCTATTCCGGGCTAGGGTTAGGGTTAGGGAACCGCAAGGCTTAGGGCACAGGTCAGGGTACGGAAACGCGGGAGGGTAAGGCTACGTTCTGATGCACGAGTCAGAGCCAGAGTACAGGCCAGGAGTAGGCAACGGGGTAGGGTAAGGTGTAGGGCTGGTGGTGGGTTTCTATTCCGTGCTAGGGTTAGGGTTAGGGAACGGCAAGGCTTAGGGCACAGGTGAGGGTACGGAAACGTGGGAGGGTCAGGCTACGTGCTGATTCACGGGTCCGTGCCAGCGTTCGGGCCAGGAGTGGGCAACGGCGTAAGGTAAGGTGTAGGGCTTGTGGTTGATTTCCGTTCCGGGATAGGGTTAGGGTTAGGGATCGGCAAGGCTTAGGGCACAGGTGAGGGTATGGAAACGTGGGAGGGTGGGGCTACGTGCAGACGCACGGGTCAGTGCCAGCGTACGGGCCAGGAGTAGGCAACGGCGTAGGATAAAGTGTAGGGCTGGTGGTGGATTTGCATTCGGGGCTAGGGTTAGGGTTAGGGAACGGCAAGGCTTAGGGCACAGGTGAGGGTACGGAAACGTGGGAGGGTCAGGCTACGTGCTGACGCACAGTTCAGTGCCAGCGTACGGGCCAGGAATAGGGTACGGCGTAAGGTAAGGTGTCAGGCTGGTGGTGGGTTTCCGTTCCGGGCTAGGGTTAGGGTTAGGGTACGGCAAGGCTTAGGGCACAGGTGAGGGTACGGAAACACGGGAGGGTAAGGCTGCGTGCTGATGCACGGTGCAGTGCCAGCGTACGGGCCAGGAGTAGGCAACGGCGTAAGGTAAGGTGTAGGGCTGGTGGTTGGTTTCCGTTCCAGGCTAGGGTTAAGGTTAGGGAACGGCAAGGCTTAGGGCACAGGTGAGGGTACGGAAACGTGGGAGCGTCGGGCTACGTGCTGACGCACGGGTCAGTGCCAGCGTACGGGCCAGGAGTAGGCAACGGCGTAGGATAAAGTGTAGGGCTGGTGGTGGATTTGTGTTCCAGGCTAGGGTTAGGGTTAGGGAACGGCAAGGCTTAGAGCACAGGTGAGGGTACGGAAACGTGGGAGGGTCAGGCTACGTGCTGACGCACGGTTCAGTGCCAGCGTACGGGCCAGGAATAGGGTACGGCGTAAGGTAAGGTGTAGGGCTGGTGCTGGGTTTCCGTTCCGGGCCAGGGTTAGGCTTAGGGAATGGCAAGGCTTAGGGCACAGGTGAGGGTACGGAAACGTGGGAGGGTCAGGCTACGTGCTGACGCACGGGTCAGTGCCAACGTACGGGCCAGGAGTAGGGTACGGCGTAAGATAAGGTGTAGGGCTTGTGGTTGATTTCCGTTCCAGGCTAGGGTTAGGGTTAGGGAACGGCAAGGCTTAGGGCAAAGGAGAGGGTACGGAAACGTGGGAGGGTCGGGCCCCATTCTGTCGCACGGGTTAGTGCCAGCATACGGGCCAGGAGTAGGCAACGACGTAGGATAAAGTGTAGGGCTGGTGGTGGGTTTCCATTCCGGGCTAGAGTTAGGGTTAGGGAACGGCAAGGCTTAGGGCACAGGTGAGGGTACGGAAACGTGGGAGGGTCAGGCTACGTGCTGACGCACGGGTAAGTGCCAGCGTACGGGCCAGGAGTAGGCAACGGCGTAAGGTAAGGTGTAGGGCTGCTGGTGGGTTTCTATTCCGGGCTAGGGTTAGGGTTAGGGAACGGCAAGGCTTAGGGCACAGGTGAGGTTACGGAAACGTGGGAGGGGCGGGCTACGTGCTGACGCACGGGTCAGTGCCAGCGTACGGGCCAGGAGTATGCAACGGCGTAGGATAAAGTGTAGGGCTGGTGGTTGTTTTCCGTTCCGGGCTAGTGTTAGGGTTAGGGAACGGCAAGGCTTAGGGCACAGGTGAGGTTACGGAAACGTGGGAGGGTCAGGCTACGTGCTGACGCACGGGTTAGTGCCAGCGTACGGGCCAGGAGTAGGCAATGGCGTAAGGTAAGGTGTAGGGCTTGTGGTTGGTTTCCGTTCCAGGCTAGGGTTAGGGTTAGGGAACGGCAAGGCTTAGGGCACAGGTGAGGGTACGGAAACGTGGGAGGGTCGGGCTACGTGCTGACGCACGTGTCAGTGCCAGCGTACGGGCCAGGAGTAGGCAACGGCGTAGGATAAAGTGTAGGGCTGGTGGTGGATTTGCGTTCGGGGCTAGGGTTAGGGTTAGGGAACGGCAAGGCTTAGGGCACAGGTGAGGGTACGGAAACGTGGGAGGGTCAGGCTACGTACTGACGCACAGGTCAGTGCCAGCGTACAGGTCAGGAGTAGGGTACGGCGTAAGGTAACGTGTAGGGCTGGTGGTGGGTTTCTATTCCGGGCTAGGGTTAGGGTTAGGGAACGGCAAGGCTTAGGGCACAGGTGAGGGTACGGAAACGTGGGAGGGTCAGGCTACGTGCTGACGCACGGGTCAGTGCCAGCGTACGGGTCAGGAGTAGGGTATGGCGTAAGGTAAGGTGTAGGGCTGGTGGTGGGTTTCTATTCCGGGCTAGGGTTAGGGTTAGGGAACGGCAAGGCTTAGGGCACAGGTGAGGGTACGGAAACGTGGGAGGGTCGGGCTACGTGCTGACGCACGGGTCAGTGCCAGCGTACGGGCCAGGAGTAGGCAACGGCGTAGGATAAAGTGTAGGGCTGGTGGTGGATTTGCGTTCCGGGCTAGGGTTAGGGTTAGGGAACGGCAAGGCTTAGGGCACAGGTGAAGGTACGGAAACATGGGGGGGTCAGGCTACGTGCTGACGCACGGTTCAGTGCCAGCGTACGGGCCAGGAATAGGGTACGGCATAAGGTAAGGTGTCAGGCTGTTGGTGGGTTTCCGTTCCGGGCTAGGGTTAGGGTTAGGGAACGGCAAGGCTTAGGGCACAGGTGAAGGTACGGAAACGTGGGAGGCTCGTGCTACGTGCTGACGCACGGGTCAGTGCCAGCGTACGGGCCAGGAGTAGGCAACGGCGTAGGATAAAGTATACGCTGGTGGTGGATTTGCGTTCTGGGCTAGGGTTAGGGTTAGGGAACGGCAAGGCTTAGGGCACAGGTCAGGGTACGGAAACGCGGGAGGGTAAGGCTACGTGCTGATGAACGGGTCAGTGCCAGAGTACAGGCCAGGAGTAGGCAACGGCGTAGGGTAAGGTGTAGGGCTGGTGGTTGGTTTCCGTTCCAGGCTAGGGTTAGGGTTAGGGAACGGCAAGGCTTAGGGCACAAGTGAGGGTACGGAAACGTGGGAGGGTCGGGCTACGTGCTGACGCACGGGTCAGTGCCAGCGTACGGGCCAGGAGTAGGCAACGGCGTAGGATAAAGTGTAGGGCTTGTGGTGGATTTGTGTTCCAGGCTAGGGTTAGGGTTAGGGAACAGCAACGCTTAGGGCACAGGTGAGGGTACGGAAACGTGGGAGCGTCAGGCTACGTGCTGACGCACGCTTCAGTGCCAGCGTACGGGCCAGGAATAGGGTACGGCGTAAGGTAAGGTGTAGGGCTGGTGGTGGGATTCCGTTCTGGCCTAGGGTTAGGGTTAGGGAACGGCAAGGCTTAGGGCACAGGTGAGGGTACGGAAACGTGGGAGGGTCAGGCTACGTGCTGACGCACGGGTCAGTGCCAACGTACGGGCCAGGAGTAGGGTACGGCGTAAGGTAAGGTGTAGGGCTTGTGGTTGATTTCCGTTCCAGGCTAGGGTTAGGGTTAGGGAACGGCAAGGCTTAGGGCAAAGGAGAGGGTACGGAAACGTGGGAGGGTCGGGCTACGTGCTGACGCACGGGTCAGTGCCAGCGTACGGGCCAGGAGTAGGCAACGGCGTAGGATAAAGTGTAGGGCTGGTGGTGGATTTGCATTCGGGGCTAGTGTTAGGGTTAGTTAACGGCAAGGCTTAGGGCACAGGTGAGGGTACGGAAACGTGGGAGGGTCAGGCTACGTGCTGACGCACAGTTCAGTGCCAGCGTACGGGCCAGGAATAGGGTATGGCGTAAGGTAAGGTGTCAGGCTGGTGGTGGGTTTCTGTTCCGGGCTAGGGTTAGGGTTAGGGAACGACAAGGCTTAGGGCACAGGTGAAGTTACGGAAACGTGGGAGGCTCGGGCTACGTGCTGACGCACGGGTCAGTGCCAGCGTACGGGCCAGGAGTAGGCAACGGCGTAGGATAAAGTGTAGGGCTGGTGGTGGATTTGCGTTCTGGGCTAGGGTTAGGGTTAGGGAACGGCAAGGCTTAGGGCAAAGGAGAGGGTACGGAAACGTGGGAGGGTCGGGCTACGTGCTGACGCACGGGTCAGTGCCAGCGTACGGGCCAGGAGTAGGCAACGGCGTAGGATAAAGTGTAGGGCTGGTGGTGGATTTGCATTCGGGGCTAGGGTTAGAGTTTGGGAACGGCAAGGCTTAGGGCACAAGTGAGGGTACGGAAACGTGGGAGGGTCAGGCTACGTGCTGATTCACGGGTCCGTGCCAGCGTTCGGGCCAGGAGTGGGCAACGGCGTAAGGTAAGGTGTAGGGCTTGTGGTTGATTTCCGTTCCGGGATAGGGTTAGGGTTAGGGATCGGCAAGGCTTAGGGCACAGGTGAGGGTATGGAAACGTGGGAGGGTCGGGCTACGTGCAGACGCACGGGTCAGTGCCAGCGTACGGGCCAGGAGTAGGCAACGGCGTAGGATAAAGTGTAGGGCTGGTGGTGGATTTGCGTTCCAGGCTAGGGTTAGGGATAGGGAACGGCAAGGCTTAGGGCACAGGTGAGGGTACGGAAACGTGGGAGGTTCAGGCTACGTGCTGACGCACGCGTCAGTGCCAGCGTACGGGTCAGGAGTAGGGTACGGCGTAAGGTAAGGTGTAGGGCTGGTGGTGGGTTTCTATTCCGGGCTAGGGTTAGGGTTAGGGAACCGCAAGGCTTAGGGCACAGGTCAGGGTACGGAAACGCGGGAGGGTAAGGCTACGTTCTGATGCACGAGTCAGAGCCAGAGTACAGGCCAGGAGTAGGCAACGGGGTAGGGTAAGGTGTAGGGCTGGTGGTGGGTTTCTATTCCGGGCTAGGGTTAGGGTTAGGGAACGGCAAGGCTTAGGGCACAGGTGAGGGTACGGAAACGTGGGAGGGTCAGGCTACGTGCTGATTCACGGGTCCGTGCCAGCGTTCGGGCCAGGAGTGGGCAACGGCGTAAGGTAAGGTGTAGGGCTTGTGTTTGATTTCCGTTCCGGGATAGGGTTAGGGTTAGGGATCGGCAAGGCTTAGGGCACAGGTGAGGGTATGGAAACGTGGGAGGGTCGGGCTACGTGCAGACGCACGGGTCAGTGCCAGCGTACGGGCCAGGAGTAGGCAACGGCGTAGGATAAAGTGTAGGGCTGGTGGTGGATTTGCATTCGGGGCTAGGGTTAGGGTTAGGGAACGGCAAGGCTTAGGGCACAGGTGAGGGTACGGAAACGTGGGAGGGTCAGGCTACGTGCTGACGCACAGTTCAGTGCCAGCGTACGGGCCAGGAATAGGGTACGGCGTAAGGTAAGGTGTCAGGCTGGTGGTGGGTTTCCGTTCCGGGCTAGGGTTAGGGTTAGGGTACGGCAAGGCTTAGGGCACAGGTGAGGGTACGGAAACACGGGAGGGTAAGGCTGCGTGCTGATGCACGGTGCAGTGCCAGCGTACGGGCCAGGAGTAGGCAACGGCGTAAGGTAAGGGGTAGGGCTGGTGGTTGGTTTCCGTTCCAGGCTAGGGTTAAGGTTAGGGAACGGCAAGGCTTAGGGCACAGGTGAGGGTACGGAAACGTGGGAGCGTCGGGCTACGTGCTGACGCACGGGTCAGTGCCAGCGTACGGGCCAGGAGTAGGCAACGGCGTAGGATAAAGTGTAGGGCTGGTGGTGGATTTGTGTTCCAGGCTAGGGTTAGGGTTAGGGAACGGCAAGGCTTAGAGCACAGGTGAGGGTACGGAAACGTGGGAGGGTCAGGCTACGTGCTGACGCACGGTTCAGTGCCAGCGTACGGGCCAGGAATAGGGTACGGCGTAAGGTAAGGTGTAGGGCTGGTGCTGGGTTTCCGTTCCGGGCCAGGGTTAGGCTTAGGGAATGGCAAGGCTTAGGGCACAGGTGAGGGTACGGAAACGTGGGAGGGTCAGGCTACGTGCTGACGCACGGGTCAGTGCCAACGTACGGGCCAGGAGTAGGGTACGGCGTAAGATAAGGTGTAGGGCTTGTGGTTGATTTCCGTTCCAGGCTAGGGTTAGGGTTAGGGAACGGCAAGGCTTAGGGCAAAGGAGAGGGTACGGAAACGTGGGAGGGTCGGGCCCCATTCTGTCGCACGGGTTAGTGCCAGCATACGGGCCAGGAGTAGGCAACGACGTAGGATAAAGTGTAGGGCTGGTGGTGGGTTTCCATTCCGGGCTAGAGTTAGGGTTAGGGAACGGCAAGGCTTAGGGCACAGGTGAGGGTACGGAAACGTGGGAGGGTCAGGCTACGTGCTGACGCACGGGTAAGTGCCAGCGTACGGGCCAGGAGTAGGCAACGGCGTAAGGTAAGGTGTAGGGCTGCTGGTGGGTTTCTATTCCGGGCTAGGGTTAGGGTTAGGGAACGGCAAGGCTTAGGGCACAGGTGAGGTTACGGAAACGTGGGAGGGGCGGGCTACGTGCTGACGCACGGGTCAGTGCCAGCGTACGGGCCAGGAGTATGCAACGGCGTAGGATAAAGTGTAGGGCTGGTGGTTGTTTTCCGTTCCGGGCTAGTGTTAGGGTTAGGGAACGGCAAGGCTTAGGGCACAGGTGAGGTTACGGAAACGTGGGAGGGTCAGGCTACGTGCTGACGCACGGGTTAGTGCCAGCGTATGGGCCAGGAGTAGGCAATGGCGTAAGGTAAGGTGTAGGGCTTGTGGTTGGTTTCCGTTCCAGGCTAGGGTTAGGGTTAGGGAACGGCAAGGCTTAGGGCACAGGTGAGGGTACGGAAACGTGGGAGGGTCGGGCTACGTGCTGACGCACGTGTCAGTGCCAGCGTACGGGCCAGGAGTAGGCAACGGCGTAGGATAAAGTGTAGGGCTGGTGGTGGATTTGCGTTCGGGGCTAGGGTTAGGGTTAGGGAACGGCAAGGCTTAGGGCACAGGTGAGGGTACGGAAACGTGGGAGGGTCAGGCTACGTACTGACGCACAGGTCAGTGCCAGCGTACAGGTCAGGAGTAGGGTACGGCGTAAGGTAACGTGTAGGGCTGGTGGTGGGTTTCTATTCCGGGCTAGGGTTAGGGTTAGGGAACGGCAAGGCTTAGGGCACAGGTGAGGGTACGGAAACGTGGGAGGGTCAGGCTACGTGCTGACGCACGGGTCAGTGCCAGCGTACGGGTCAGGAGTAGGGTATGGCGTAAGGTAAGGTGTAGGGCTGGTGGTGGGTTTCTATTCCGGGCTAGGGTTAGGGTTAGGGAACGGCAAGGCTTAGGGCACAGGTGAGGGTACGGAAACGTGGGAGGGTCGGGCTACGTGCTGACGCACGGGTCAGTGCCAGCGTACGGGCCAGGAGTAGGCAACGGCGTAGGATAAAGTGTAGGGCTGGTGGTGGATTTGCGTTCCGGGCTAGGGTTAGGGTTAGGGAACGGCAAGGCTTAGGGCACAGGTGAGGGTACGGAAACATGGGGGGGTCAGGCTACGTGCTGACGCACGGTTCAGTGCCAGCGTACGGGCCAGGAATAGGGTACGGCATAAGGTAAGGTGTCAGGCTGTTGGTGGGTTTCCGTTCCGGGCTAGGGTTAGGGTTAGGGAACGGCAAGGCTTAGGGCACAGGTGAAGGTACGGAAACGTGGGAGGCTCGTGCTACGTGCTGACGCACGGGTCAGTGCCAGCGTACGGGCCAGGAGTAGGCAACGGCGTAGGATAAAGTATACGCTGGTGGTGGATTTGCGTTCTGGGCTAGGGTTAGGGTTAGGGAACGGCAAGGCTTAGGGCACAGGTCAGGGTACGGAAACGCGGGAGGGTAAGGCTACGTGCTGATGAACGGGTCAGTGCCAGAGTACAGGCCAGGAGTAGGCAACGGCGTAGGGTAAGGTGTAGGGCTGGTGGTTGGTTTCCGTTCCAGGCTAGGGTTAGGGTTAGGGAACGGCAAGGCTTAGGGCACAAGTGAGGGTACGGAAACGTGGGAGGGTCGGGCTACGTGCTGACGCACGGGTCAGTGCCAGCGTACGGGCCAGGAGTAGGCAACGGCGTAGGATAAAGTGTAGGGCTTGTGGTGGATTTGTGTTCCAGGCTAGGGTTAGGGTTAGGGAACAGCAACGCTTAGGGCACAGGTGAGGGTACGGAAACGTGGGAGCGTCAGGCTACGTGCTGACGCACGCTTCAGTGCCAGCGTACGGGCCAGGAATAGGGTACGGCGTAAGGTAAGGTGTAGGGCTGGTGGTGGGATTCCGTTCTGGCCTAGGGTTAGGGTTAGGGAACGGCAAGGCTTAGGGCACAGGTGAGGGTACGGAAACGTGGGAGGGTCAGGCTACGTGCTGACGCACGGGTCAGTGCCAACGTACGGGCCAGGAGTAGGGTACGGCGTAAGGTAAGGTGTAGGGCTTGTGGTTGATTTCCGTTCCAGGCTAGGGTTAGGGTTAGGGAACGGCAAGGCTTAGGGCAAAGGAGAGGGTACGGAAACGTGGGAGGGTCGGGCTACGTGCTGACGCACGGGTCAGTGCCAGCGTACGGGCCAGGAGTAGGCAACGGCGTAGGATAAAGTGTAGGGCTGGTGGTGGATTTGCATTCGGGGCTAGTGTTAGGGTTAGTTAACGGCAAGGCTTAGGGCACAGGTGAGGGTACGGAAACGTGGGAGGGTCAGGCTACGTGCTGACACACAGTTCAGTGCTAGCGTACGGGCCAGGAATAGGGTACGGCGTAAGGTAAGGTGTCAGGCTGGTGGTGGGTTTCCGTTCCGGGCTAGGGTTAGGGTTAGGGAACGACAAGGCTTAGGGCAGAGGTGAAGTTACGGAAACGTGGGAGGCTCGGGCTACGTGCTGACGCACGGGTCAGTGCCAGCGTACGGGCCAGGAGTAGGCAACGGCGTAGGATAAAGTGTAGGGCTGGTGGTGGATTTCCGTTCTGGGCTAGGGTTAGGGTTAGGGAACGGCAAGGCTTAGGGCATAGGTGAGGGTACGGAAACGCGGGAGGGTAAGGCTGCGTGCTGATGCACGGTGCAGTGCCAGCGTACGGGCCAGGAGTAGGCAACGGCGTAAGGTAAGGTGTAGGGCTGGTGGTTGGTTTCCGTTTCAGGCTAGGGTTAGGGTTAGGGAACGGCAAGGCTTAGGGCACAGGTGAGGGTACGGAAACGTGGGAGCGTCGGGCTACGTGCTGACGCACGGGTCAGTGCCAGCGTACGGGCCAGGAGTAGGCAACGGCGTAGGATAAAGTGTAGGGCTGGTGGTGGATTTGCGTTCCAGGCTAGGGTTAGGGTTAGGGAACGGCAAGGCTTAGAGCCCAGGTGAGGGTACGGAAACGTGGGAGGGTCAGGCTACGTGCTGACGCACGGTTCAGTGCCAGCGTACGGGCCAGGAATAGGGTACGGCGTAAGGTAAGGTGTAGGGCTGGTGCTGGGTTTCCGTTCCGGGCCAGGGTTAGGGTTAGGGAACGGCAAGGCTTAGGGCACAGGTGAAGGTACGGAAACGTGGGAGGGTCAGGCTACGTGCTGACGCACGGTTCAGTGCCAGCGTACGGGCCAGGAATAGGGTTCGGCGTAATGTAAGGTGTAGGGCTGGTGGTGGGTTTCCGTTCTGGGCTAGGGTTAGGGTTAGGGAATGGCAAGTCTTAGGGCACAGGTGAGGGTACGGAAACGTGGGAGGGTCAGGCTATGTGCTGACGCACGGGTCAGTGCCAACGTACGGTCCAGGAGTAGGGTACGGCGTAAGGTAAGGTGTAGGGCTTGTGGTTGGTTTCCGTTCCAGGCTAGGGTTAGGGTTAGGGAACGGCAAGGCTTAGGGCACAGGTGAGGGTACGGAAACGTGGGAGGGTCGGGCTACGTGCTGACGCACGTGTCAGTGCCAGCGTACGGGCCAGGAGTAGGCAACGGCGTAGGATAAAGTGTAGGGCTGGTGGTGGATTTGCGTTCGGGGCTAGGGTTAGGGTTAGGGAACGGCAAGGCTTAGGGCACAGGTGAGGGTACGGAAACGTGGGAGGGTCAGGCTACGTACTGACGCACAGGTCAGTGCCAGCGTACAGGTCAGGAGTAGGGTACGGCGTAAGGTAACGTGTAGGGCTGGTGGTGGGTTTCTATTCCGGGCTAGGGTTAGGGTTAGGGAACGGCAAGGCTTAGGGCACAGGTGAGGGTACGGAAACGTGGGAGGGTCAGGCTACGTGCTGACGCACGGGTCAGTGCCAGCGTACGGGTCAGGAGTAGGGTATGGCGTAAGGTAAGGTGTAGGGCTGGTGCTGGGTTTCTATTCCGGGCTAGGGTTAGGGTTAGGGAACGGCAAGGCTTAGGGCACAGGTGAGGGTACGGAAACGTGGGAGGGTCGGGCTACGTGCTGACGCACGGGTCAGTGCCAGCGTACGGGCCAGGAGTAGGCAACGGCGTAGGATAAAGTGTAGGGCTGGTGGTGGATTTGCGTTCCGGGCTAGGGTTAGGGTTAGGGAACGGCAAGGCTTAGGGCACAGGTGAGGGTACGGAAACATGGGGGGGTCAGGCTACGTGCTGACGCACGGTTCAGTGCCAGCGTACGGGCCAGGAATAGGGTACGGCATAAGGTAAGGTGTCAGGCTGTTGGTGGGTTTCCGTTCCGGGCTAGGGTTAGGGTTAGGGAACGGCAAGGCTTAGGGCACAGGTGAAGGTACGGAAACGTGGGAGGCTCGTGCTACGTGCTGACGCACGGGTCAGTGCCAGCGTACGGGCCAGGAGTAGGCAACGGCGTAGGATAAAGTATACGCTGGTGGTGGATTTGCGTTCTGGGCTAGGGTTAGGGTTAGGGAACGGCAAGGCTTAGGGCACAGGTCAGGGTACGGAAACGCGGGAGGGTAAGGCTACGTGCTGATGAACGGGTCAGTGCCAGAGTACAGGCCAGGAGTAGGCAACGGCGTAGGGTAAGGTGTAGGGCTGGTGGTTGGTTTCCGTTCCAGGCTAGGGTTAGGGTTAGGGAACGGCAAGGCTTAGGGCACAAGTGAGGGTACGGAAACGTGGGAGGGTCGGGCTACGTGCTGACGCACGGGTCAGTGCCAGCGTACGGGCCAGGAGTAGGCAACGGCGTAGGATAAAGTGTAGGGCTTGTGGTGGATTTGTGTTCCAGGCTAGGGTTAGGGTTAGGGAACGGCAACGCTTAGGGCACAGGTGAGGGTACGGAAACGTGGGAGCGTCAGGCTACGTGCTGACGCACGCTTCAGTGCCAGCGTACGGGCCAGGAATAGGGTACGGCGTAAGGTAAGGTGTAGGGCTGGTGGTGGGATTCCGTTCTGGCCTAGGGTTAGGGTTAGGGAACGGCAAGGCTTAGGGCACAGGTGAGGGTACGGAAACGTGGGAGGGTCAGGCTACGTGCTGACGCACGGGTCAGTGCCAACGTACGGGCCAGGAGTAGGGTACGGCGTAAGGTAAGGTGTAGGGCTTGTGGTTGATTTCCGTTCCAGGCTAGGGTTAGGGTTAGGGAACGGCAAGGCTTAGGGCAAAGGAGAGGGTACGGAAACGTGGGAGGGTCGGGCTACGTGCTGACGCACGGGTCAGTGCCAGCGTACGGGCCAGGAGTAGGCAACGGCGTAGGATAAAGTGTAGGGCTGGTGGTGGATTTGCATTCGGGGCTAGTGTTAGGGTTAGTTAACGGCAAGGCTTAGGGCACAGGTGAGGGTACGGAAACGTGGGAGGGTCAGGCTACGTGCTGACACACAGTTCAGTGCTAGCGTACGGGCCAGGAATAGGGTACGGCGTAAGGTAAGGTGTCAGGCTGGTGGTGGGTTTCCGTTCCGGGCTAGGGTTAGGGTTAGGGAACGACAAGGCTTAGGGCAGAGGTGAAGTTACGGAAACGTGGGAGGCTCGGGCTACGTGCTGACGCATGGGTCAGTGCCAGCGTACGGGCCAGGAGTAGGCAACGGCGTAGGATAAAGTGTAGGGCTGGTGGTGGATTTCCGTTCTGGGCTAGGGTTAGGGTTAGGGAACGGCAAGGCTTAGGGCATAGGTGAGGGTACGGAAACGCGGGAGGGTAAGGCTGCGTGCTGATGCACGGTGCAGTGCCAGCGTACGGGCCAGGAGTAGGCAACGGCGTAAGGTAAGGTGTAGGGCTGGTGGTTGGTTTCCGTTTCAGGCTAGGGTTAGGGTTAGGGAACGGCAAGGCTTAGGGCACAGGTGAGGGTACGGAAACGTGGGAGCGTCGGGCTACGTGCTGACGCACGGGTCAGTGCCAGCGTACGGGCCAGGAGTAGGCAACGGCGTAGGATACAGTGTAGGGCTGGTGGTGGATTTGCGTTCCAGGCTAGGGTTAGGGTTAGGGAACGGCAAGGCTTAGAGCCCAGGTGAGGGTACGGAAACGTGGGAGGGTCAGGCTACGTGCTGACGCACGGTTCAGTGCCAGCGTACGGGCCAGGAGTAGGCAACGGCGTAAGGTAAGGTGTAGGGCTGGTGGTTGGTTTCCATTCCAGGCTAGGGTTAGGGTTAGGGAACGGCAAGGCTTAGGGCACAGGTGAGGGTACGGAAACGTGGGAGGGTCGGGCTACGTGCTGACGCACGTGTCAGTGCCAGCGTACGGGCCAGGAGTAGGCAACGGCGTAGGATAAAGTGTAGGGCTGGTGGTGGATTTGCGTTCCGGGCTAGGGTTACGGTTAGGGAACGGCAAGGCTTAGGGCACAGGTGAGGGTACGGAAACGTGGGAGGGTCAGGCTACGTGCTGACGCACAGTTCAGTGCCAGCGTACAGGTCAGGAGTAGGGTACGGCGTAAGGAAAGGTGTAGGGTTGGTGGTGGGTTTCTCTTCCGGGCTAGGGTTAGGGTTAGGGAACGGCAAGGCTTAGGGCACAGGTCAGGGTACGGAAACGCGGGAGGGTAAGGCTACGTGCTGATGAACGGGTCAGTGCCAGAGTACAGGCCAGGAGTAGGCAACGGCGTAGGGTAAGGTGTAGGGCTGGTGGTTGGTTTCCGTTCCAGGCTAGGGTTAGGGTTAGGGAATGGCAAGGCTTAGGGCACAGGTGAGGGTACGGAAACGTGGGAGGGTCGGGCTACGTGCTGACGCACGGGTCAGTGCCAGCGTACGGGCCAGGAGTAGGCAACGGCGTAGGATAAAGTGTAGGGCTGGTGGTGGATTTGCGTTCCAGGCTAGGGTTAGGGTTAGGGAACGGCAAGGCTTAGGGCACAGGTGAGGGTACGGAAACGTGGGAGGGTCAGGCTACGTGCTGACGCACGGTTCATTGCCAGCGTACGGGCCAGGAATAGGGTACGGCGTAAGGTAAGGTGTAGGGCTGGTGGTGGGTTTCCGTTCTGGCCTAGGGTTAGGGTTAGGGAACGGCAAGGCTTAGGGCACAGGTGAGGGTACGGAAACGTGGGAGGGTCAGGCTACGTGCTGACGCACGGGTCAGTGCCAACGTACGGGCCAGGAGTAGGGTACGGCGTAAGGTAAGGTGTAGGGCTTGTGGTTGATTTCCGTTCCAGGCTAGGTTTAGGGTTAGGGAACGGCAAGGCTTAGGGCAAAGGAGAGGGTACGGAAACGTGGGAGGGTCGGGCTACGTGCTGACGCACGGGTCAGTGCCAGCGTACGGGCCAGGAGTAGGCAACGGCGTAGGATAAAGTGTAGGGCTGGTGGTGGATTTGCATTCGGGGCTAGGGTTAGGGTTAGGGAACGGCAAGGCTTAGGGCACAGGTGAGGGTACGGAAACGTGGGAGGGTCAGGCTACGTGCTGACGCACAGTTCAGTGCCAGCGTACGGGCCAGGAATAGGGTACGGCGTAAGGTAAGGTGTCAGGCTGGTGGTGGGTTTCCGTTCCGGGCTAGGGTTAGGGTTAGGGAACGACAAGGCTTAGGGCACAGGTGAGGGTACGGAAACGTGGGAGGGTCGGGCTACGTGCTGACGCACGGGTCAGTGCCAGCGTACGGGCCAGGAGTAGGCAACGGCGTAGGATAAAGTGTAGGGCTGGTGGTGGATTTGCGTTCCGGGCTAGGGTTAGGGTTAGGGAACGGCAAGGCTTAGGGCACAGGTGAGGGTACGGAAACATGGGGGGGTCAGGCTACGTGCTGACGCACGGTTCAGTGCCAGCGTACGGGCCAGGAATAGGGTACGGCATAAGGTAAGGTGTCAGGCTGTTGGTGGGTTTCCGTTCCGGGCTAGGGTTAGGGTTAGGGAACGGCAAGGCTTAGGGCACAGGTGAAGGTACGGAAACGTGGGAGGCTCGTGCTACGTGCTGACGCACGTGTCAGTGCCAGCGTACGGGCCAGGAGTAGGCAACGGCGTAGGATAAAGTATACGCTGGTGGTGGATTTGCGTTCTGGGCTAGGGTTAGGGTTAGGGAACGGCAAGGCTTAGGGCACAGGTCAGGGTACGGAAACGCGGGAGGGTAAGGCTACGTGCTGATGAACGGGTCAGTGCCAGAGTACAGGCCAGGAGTAGGCAACGGCGTAGGGTAAGGTGTAGGGCTGGTGGTTGGTTTCCGTTCCAGGCTAGGGTTAGGGTTAGGGAACGGCAAGGCTTAGGGCACAAGTGAGGGTACGGAAACGTGGGAGGGTCGGGCTACGTGCTGACGCACGGGTCAGTGCCAGCGTACGGGCCAGGAGTAGGCAACGGCGTAGGATAAAGTGTAGGGCTTGTGGTGGATTTGTGTTCCAGGCTAGGGTTAGGGTTAGGGAACGGCAACGCTTAGGGCACAGGTGAGGGTACGGAAACGTGGGAGCGTCAGGCTACGTGCTGACGCACGCTTCAGTGCCAGCGTACGGGCCAGGAATAGGGTACGGCGTAAGGTAAGGTGTAGGGCTGGTGGTGGGATTCCGTTCTGGCCTAGGGTTAGGGTTAGGGAACGGCAAGGCTTAGGGCACAGGTGAGGGTACGGAAACGTGGGAGGGTCAGGCTACGTGCTGACGCACGGGTCAGTGCCAACGTACGGGCCAGGAGTAGGGTACGGCGTAAGGTAAGGTGTAGGGCTTGTGGTTGATTTCCGTTCCAGGCTAGGGTTAGGGTTAGGGAACGGCAAGGCTTAGGGCAAAGGAGAGGGTACGGAAACGTGGGAGGGTCGGGCTACGTGCTGACGCACGGGTCAGTGCCAGCGTACGGGCCAGGAGTAGGCAACGGCGTAGGATAAAGTGTAGGGCTGGTGGTGGATTTGCATTCGGGGCTAGTGTTAGGGTTAGTTAACGGCAAGGCTTAGGGCACAGGTGAGGGTACGGAAACGTGGGAGGGTCAGGCTACGTGCTGACACACAGTTCAGTGCTAGCGTACGGGCCAGGAATAGGGTACGGCGTAAGGTAAGGTGTCAGGCTGGTGGTGGGTTTCCGTTCCGGGCTAGGGTTAGGGTTAGGGAACGACAAGGCTTAGGGCAGAGGTGAAGTTACGGAAACGTGGGAGGCTCGGGCTACGTGCTGACGCACGGGTCAGTGCCAGCGTACGGGCCAGGAGTAGGCAACGGCGTAGGATAAAGTGTAGGGCTGGTGGTGGATTTCCGTTCTGGGCTAGGGTTAGGGTTAGGGAACGGCAAGGCTTAGGGCATAGGTGAGGGTACGGAAACGCGGGAGGGTAAGGCTGCGTGCTGATGCACGGTGCAGTGCCAGCGTACGGGCCAGGAGTAGGCAACGGCGTAAGGTAAGGTGTAGGGCTGGTGGTTGGTTTCCGTTTCAGGCTAGGGTTAGGGTTAGGGAACGGCAAGGCTTAGGGCACAGGTGAGGGTACGGAAACGTGGGAGCGTCGGGCTACGTGCTGACGCACGGGTCAGTGCCAGCGTACGGGCCAGGAGTAGGCAACGGCGTAGGATAAAGTGTAGGGCTGGTGGTGGATTTGCGTTCCAGGCTAGGGTTAGGGTTAGGGAACGGCAAGGCTTAGAGCCCAGGTGAGGGTACGGAAACGTGGGAGGGTCAGGCTACGTGCTGACGCACGGTTCAGTGCCAGCGTACGGGCCAGGAATAGGGTACGGCGTAAGGTAAGGTGTAGGGCTGGTGCTGGGTTTCCGTTCCGGGCCAGGGTTAGGGTTAGGGAACGGCAAGGCTTAGGGCACAGGTGAAGGTACGGAAACGTGGGAGGGTCAGGCTACGTGCTGACGCACGGTTCAGTGCCAGCGTACGGGCCAGGAATAGGGTTCGGCGTAATGTAAGGTGTAGGGCTGGTGGTGGGTTTCCGTTCTGGGCTAGGGTTAGGGTTAGGGAATGGCAAGTCTTAGGGCACAGGTGAGGGTACGGAAACGTGGGAGGGTCAGGCTATGTGCTGACGCACGGGTCAGTGCCAACGTACGGTCCAGGAGTAGGGTACGGCGTAAGGTAAGGTGTAGGGCTTGTGGTTGATTTCCGTTCAAGGCTATGGTTAGGGTTAGGGAACGGCAAGGCTTAGGGCAAAGGAGAGGGTACGGAAACATGGGAGGGTCGGGCCCCGTGCTGACGCACGGGTTAGTGCCAGCATACGGGCCAGGAGTAGGCAACGGCGTAGGATAAAGTGTAGGGCTGGTGGTGGGTTTCCATTCCGGGCTAGGGTTAGGGTTAGGGAACGGCAACGCTTAGGGCACAGGTGAGGGTACGGAAACGTGGGAGGGTCAGGCTACGTGGTGACGCACGGGTCAGTGCCAGCGTACGGGCCAGGAGTAGGCAACGGCGTAAGGTAAGGTGTAGGGCTGGTTGTGGGTTTCTATTCCGGGCTAGGGTTAGGGTTAGGGAACGGCAAGGCTTAGGGCACAGGTGAGGGTACAGAAACGTGGGAGGGTCGGGCTACGTGCTGACGCACGGGTCAGTGCCAGTGTACGGGCCAGGAGTATGCAACGGCGTAGGATACAGTGTAGGGCTGGTGGTTGATTTCCGTTCCGGGCTAGTGTTAGGGTTAGGGAACGGCAAGGCTTAGGGCATAGGTGAGGTTACGGAAACGTGGGAAGGTCAGGCTACGTGCTGACGCACGGGTCAGTGCCAGCGTACGGGCCAGGAGTAGGCAACGGCGTAAGGTAAGGTGTAGGGCTGGTGGTTGGTTTCCGTTCCAGGCTAGGGTTAGGGTTAGGGAACGGCAAGGCTTAGGGCACAGGTGAGGGTACGGAAACGTGGGAGGGTCGGGCTACGTGCTGACGCACGTGTCAGTGCCAGCATACGGGCCAGGAGTAGGCAACGGCGTAGGATAAAGTGTAGGGCTGGTGGTGGATTTGCGTTCCGGGCTAGGGTTACGGTTAGGGAACGGCAAGGCTTAGGGCACAGGTGAGGGTACGGAAACGTGGGAGGGTCAGGCTACGTGCTGACGCACAGTTCAGTGCCAGCGTACAGGTCAGGAGTAGGGTACGGCGTAAGGAAAGGTGTAGGGCTGGTGGTGGGTTTCTCTTCCGGGCTAGGGTTAGGGTTAGGGAACGGCAAGGCTTAGGGCACAGGTCAGGGTACGGAAACGCGGGAGGGTAAGGCTACGTGCTGATGAACGGGTCAGTGCCAGAGTACAGGCCAGGAGTAGGCAACGGCGTAGGGTAAGGTGTAGGGCTGGTGGTTGGTTTCCGTTCCAGGCTAGGGTTAGGGTTAGGGAATGGCAAGGCTTAGGGCACAGGTGAGGGTACGGAAACGTGGGAGGGTCGGGCTACGTGCTGACGCACGGGTCAGTGCCAGCGTACGGGCCAGGAGTAGGCAACGGCGTAGGATAAAGTGTAGGGCTGGTGGTGGATTTGCGTTCCAGGCTAGGGTTAGGGTTAGGGAACGGCAAGGCTTAGGGCACAGGTGAGGGTACGGAAACGTGGGAGGGTCAGGCTACGTGCTGACGCACGGTTCATTGCCAGCGTACGGGCCAGGAATAGGGTACGGCGTAAGGTAAGGTGTAGGGCTGGTGGTGGGTTTCCGTTCTGGCCTAGGGTTAGGGTTAGGGAACGGCAAGGCTTAGGGCACAGGTGAGGGTACGGAAACGTGGGAGGGTCAGGCTACGTGCTGACGCACGGGTCAGTGCCAACGTACGGGCCAGGAGTAGGGTACGGCGTAAGGTAAGGTGTAGGGCTTGTGGTTGATTTCCGTTCCAGGCTAGGTTTAGGGTTAGGGAACGGCAAGGCTTAGGGCAAAGGAGAGGGTACGGAAACGTGGGAGGGTCGGGCTACGTGCTGACGCACGGGTCAGTGCCAGCGTACGGGCCAGGAGTAGGCAACGGCGTAGGATAAAGTGTAGGGCTGGTGGTGGATTTGCATTCGGGGCTAGGGTTAGGGTTAGGGAACGGCAAGGCTTAGGGCACAGGTGAGGGTACGGAAACGTGGGAGGGTCAGGCTACGTGCTGACGCACAGTTCAGTGCCAGCGTACGGGCCAGGAATAGGGTACGGCGTAAGGTAAGGTGTCAGGCTGGTGGTGGGTTTCCGTTCCGGGCTAGGGTTAGGGTTAGGGAACGACAAGGCTTAGGGCACAGGTGAGGGTACGGAAACGTGGGAGGGTCGGGCTACGTGCTGACGCACGGGTCAGTGCCAGCGTACGGGCCAGGAGTAGGCAACGGCGTAGGATAAAGTGTAGGGCTGGTGGTGGATTTGCGTTCCGGGCTAGGGTTAGGGTTAGGGAACGGCAAGGCTTAGGGCACAGGTGAGGGTACGGAAACATGGGGGGGTCAGGCTACGTGCTGACGCACGGTTCAGTGCCAGCGTACGGGCCAGGAATAGGGTACGGCATAAGGTAAGGTGTCAGGCTGTTGGTGGGTTTCCGTTCCGGGCTAGGGTTAGGGTTAGGGAACGGCAAGGCTTAGGGCACAGGTGAAGGTACGGAAACGTGGGAGGCTCGTGCTACGTGCTGACGCACGGGTCAGTGCCAGCGTACGGGCCAGGAGTAGGCAACGGCGTAGGATAAAGTATACGCTGGTGGTGGATTTGCGTTCTGGGCTAGGGTTAGGGTTAGGGAACGGCAAGGCTTAGGGCACAGGTCATGGTACGGAAACGCGGGAGGGTAAGGCTACGTGCTGATGAACGGGTCAGTGCCAGAGTACAGGCCAGGAGTAGGCAACGGCGTAGGGTAAGGTGTAGGGCTGGTGGTTGGTTTCCGTTCCAGGCTAGGGTTAGGGTTAGGGAACGGCAAGGCTTAGGGCACAAGTGAGGGTACGGAAACGTGGGAGGGTCGGGCTACGTGCTGACGCACGGGTCAGTGCCAGCGTACGGGCCAGGAGTAGGCAACGGCGTAGGATAAAGTGTAGGGCTTGTGGTGGATTTGTGTTCCAGGCTAGGGTTAGGGTTAGGGAACGGCAACGCTTAGGGCACAGGTGAGGGTACGGAAACGTGGGAGCGTCAGGCTACGTGCTGACGCACGCTTCAGTGCCAGCGTACGGGCCAGGAATAGGGTACGGCGTAAGGTAAGGTGTAGGGCTGGTGGTGGGATTCCGTTCTGGCCTAGGGTTAGGGTTAGGGAACGGCAAGGCTTAGGGCACAGGTGAGGGTACGGAAACGTGGGAGGGTCAGGCTACGTGCTGACGCACGGGTCAGTGCCAACGTACGGGCCAGGAGTAGGGTACGGCGTAAGGTAAGGTGTAGGGCTTGTGGTTGATTTCCGTTCCAGGCTAGGGTTAGGGTTAGGGAACGGCAAGGCTTAGGGCAAAGGAGAGGGTACGGAAACGTGGGAGGGTCGGGCTACGTGCTGACGCACGGGTCAGTGCCAGCGTACGGGCCAGGAGTAGGCAACGGCGTAGGATAAAGTGTAGGGCTGGTGGTGGATTTGCATTCGGGGCTAGTGTTAGGGTTAGTTAACGGCAAGGCTTAGGGCACAGGTGAGGGTACGGAAACGTGGGAGGGTCAGGCTACGTGCTGACACACAGTTCAGTGCTAGCGTACGGGCCAGGAATAGGGTACGGCGTAAGGTAAGGTGTCAGGCTGGTGGTGGGTTTCCGTTCCGGGCTAGGGTTAGGGTTAGGGAACGACAAGGCTTAGGGCAGAGGTGAAGTTACGGAAACGTGGGAGGCTCGGGCTACGTGCTGACGCACGGGTCAGTGCCAGCGTACGGGCCAGGAGTAGGCAACGGCGTAGGATAAAGTGTAGGGCTGGTGGTGGATTTCCGTTCTGGGCTAGGGTTAGGGTTAGGGAACGGCAAGGCTTAGGGCATAGGTGAGGGTACGGAAACGCGGGAGGGTAAGGCTGCGTGCTGATGCACGGTGCAGTGCCAGCGTACGGGCCAGGAGTAGGCAACGGCGTAAGGTAAGGTGTAGGGCTGGTGGTTGGTTTCCGTTTCAGGCTAGGGTTAGGGTTAGGGAACGGCAAGGCTTAGGGCACAGGTGAGGGTACGGAAACGTGGGAGCGTCGGGCTACGTGCTGACGCACGGGTCAGTGCCAGCGTACGGGCCAGGAGTAGGCAACGGCGTAGGATAAAGTGTAGGGCTGGTGGTGGATTTGTGTTCCAGGCTAGGGTTAGGGTTAGGGAACGGCAAGGCTTAGAGCCCAGGTGAGGGTACGGAAACGTGGGAGGGTCAGGCTACGTGCTGACGCACGGTTCAGTGCCAGCGTACGGGCCAGGAATAGGGTACGGCGTAAGGTAAGGTGTAGGGCTGGTGCTGGGTTTCCGTTCCGGGCCAGGGTTAGGGTTAGGGAACGGCAAGGCTTAGGGCACAGGTGAAGGTACGGAAACGTGGGAGGGTCAGGCTACGTGCTGACGCACGGTTCAGTGCCAGCGTACGGGCCAGGAATAGGGTTCGGCGTAATGTAAGGTGTAGGGCTGGTGGTGGGTTTCCGTTCTGGGCTAGGGTTAGGGTTAGGGAATGGCAAGTCTTAGGGCACAGGTGAGGGTACGGAAACGTGGGAGGGTCAGGCTATGTGCTGACGCACGGGTCAGTGCCAACGTACGGTCCAGGAGTAGGGTACGGCGTAAGGTAAGGTGTAGGGCTTGTGGTTGATTTCCGTTCAAGGCTATGGTTAGGGTTAGGGAACGGCAAGGCTTAGGGCAAAGGAGAGGGTACGGAAACGTGGGAGGGTCGGGCCCCGTGCTGACGCACGGGTTAGTGCCAGCATACGGGCCAGGAGTAGGCAACGGCGTAGGATAAAGTGTAGGGCTGGTGGTGGGTTTCCATTCCGGGCTAGGGTTAGGGTTAGGGAACGGCAACGCTTAGGGCACAGGTGAGGGTACGGAAACCTGGGAGGGTCAGGCTACGTGGTGACGCACGGGTCAGTGCCAGCGTACGGGCCAGGAGTAGGCAACGGCGTAAGGTAAGGTGTAGGGCTGGTTGTGGGTTTCTATTCCGGGCTAGGGTTAGGGTTAGGGAACGGCAAGGCTTAGGGCACAGGTGAGGGTACAGAAACGTGGGAGGGTCGGGCTACGTGCTGACGCACGGGTCAGTGCCAGTGTACGGGCCAGGAGTATGCAACGGCGTAGGATACAGTGTAGGGCTGGTGGTTGATTTCCGTTCCGGGCTAGTGTTAGGGTTAGGGAACGGCAAGGCTTAGGGCATAGGTGAGGTTACGGAAACGTGGGAAGGTCAGGCTACGTGCTGACGCACGGGTCAGTGCCAGCGTACGGGCCAGGAGTAGGCAACGGCGTAAGGTAAGGTGTAGGGCTGGTGGTTGGTTTCCGTTCCAGGCTAGGGTTAGGGTTAGGGAACGGCAAGGCTTAGGGCACAGGTGAGGGTACGGAAACGTGGGAGGGTCGGGCTACGTGCTGACGCACGTGTCAGTGCCAGCGTACGGGCCAGGAGTAGGCAACGGCGTAGGATAAAGTGTAGGGCTGGTGGTGGATTTGCGTTCCGGGCTAGGGTTACGGTTAGGGAACGGCAAGGCTTAGGGCACAGGTGAGGGTACGGAAACGTGGGAGGGTCAGGCTACGTGCTGACGCACAGTTCAGTGC
The DNA here is from genome assembly GCF_964165515.1 of Mesoplodon bidens. Lineage (NCBI taxonomy): Eukaryota > Metazoa > Chordata > Mammalia > Artiodactyla > Ziphiidae > Mesoplodon > Mesoplodon bidens. The sequence goes on along the minus strand of NW_027672320.1, from coordinate 113,393 downwards.
CAGCGTACAGGTCAGGAGTAGGGTACGGCGTAAGGAAAGGTGTAGGGCTGGTGGTGGGTTTCTCTTCCGGGCTAGGGTTAGGGTTAGGGAACGGCAAGGCTTAGGGCACAGGTCAGGGTACGGAAACGCGGGAGGGTAAGGCTACGTGCTGATGAACGGGTCAGTGCCAGAGTACAGGCCAGGAGTAGGCAACGGCGTAGGGTAAGGTGTAGGGCTGGTGGTTGGTTTCCGTTCCAGGCTAGGGTTAGGGTTAGGGAATGGCAAGGCTTAGGGCACAGGTGAGGGTACGGAAACGTGGGAGGGTCGGGCTACGTGCTGACGCACGGGTCAGTGCCAGCGTACGGGCCAGGAGTAGGCAACGGCGTAGGATAAAGTGTAGGGCTGGTGGTGGATTTGCGTTCCAGGCTAGGGTTAGGGTTAGGGAACGGCAAGGCTTAGGGCACAGGTGAGGGTACGGAAACGTGGGAGGGTCAGGCTACGTGCTGACGCACGGTTCATTGCCAGCGTACGGGCCAGGAATAGGGTACGGCGTAAGGTAAGGTGTAGGGCTGGTGGTGGGTTTCCGTTCTGGCCTAGGGTTAGGGTTAGGGAACGGCAAGGCTTAGGGCACAGGTGAGGGTACGGAAACGTGGGAGGGTCAGGCTACGTGCTGACGCACGTGTCAGTGCCAACGTACGGGCCAGGAGTAGGGTACGGCGTAAGGTAAGGTGTAGGGCTTGTGGTTGATTTCCGTTCCAGGCTAGGTTTAGGGTTAGGGAACGGCAAGGCTTAGGGCAAAGGAGAGGGTACGGAAACGTGGGAGGGTCGGGCTACGTGCTGACGCACGGGTCAGTGCCAGCGTACGGGCCAGGAGTAGGCAACGGCGTAGGATAAAGTGTAGGGCTGGTGGTGGATTTGCATTCGGGGCTAGGGTTAGGGTTAGGGAACGGCAAGGCTTAGGGCACAGGTGAGGGTACGGAAACGTGGGAGGGTCAGGCTACGTGCTGACGCACAGTTCAGTGCCAGCGTACGGGCCAGGAATAGGGTACGGCGTAAGGTAAGGTGTCAGGCTGGTGGTGGGTTTCCGTTCCGGGCTAGGGTTAGGGTTAGGGAACGACAAGGCTTAGGGCACAGGTGAAGTTACGGAAACGTGGGAGGCTCGGGCTACGTGCTGACGCACGGGTCAGTGCCAGCGTACGGGCCAGGAGTAGGCAACGGCGTAGGATAAAGTGTAGGGCTGGTGGTGGATTTGCGTTCTGGGCTAGGGTTAGGGTTAGGGAACGGCAAGGCTTAGGGCACAGGTGAGGGTACGGAAACGCGGGAGGGTAAGGCTGCGTGCTGATGCACGGTGCAGTGCCAGCGTACGGGCCAGGAGTAGGCAACGGCATAAGGTAAGGTGTAGGGCTGGTGGTTGTTTTCCGTTCCAGTCTAGGGTTAGGGTTAGGGAACGGCAAGGCTTAGGGCACAGGTGAGGGTACGGAAACGTGGGAGGGTCAGGCTACGTGCTGACGCATGATTCAATGCCAGCGTACGGGCCAGGAATAGGGTACGGCGTAAGGTAAGGTGTAGGGCTGGTGGTGGGTTTCCGTTCCGGGCTAGGGTTAGGGTTAGGGAACGGCAAGGCTTACGGCACAGGTGAGGGTACGGAAACGTGGGAGTGTCGTTCTACGTGCTGACGCACGGGTTATTGCCAGCGTACGGGACAGGAGTAGGCAACGGCGTAGGATAAATTGTAGGGCTGGTGGTGGATTTGCGTTCAGGGCTAGGGTTAGGGTGAGGGAACGGCAAGGCTTAGGGCACAGGTGAGGTTACGGAATCGTGGGAGGTTCGGGCTACGTGCTGACGCACGGGTCATTGCCAGCGTACGGGCCAGGAGTAGGCAACGGCGTAGGATAAAGTGTAGGGCTGGTGGTGGATTTGCGTTCCGGGCTAGGGTTAGGGTTAGGGAACGGCAAGGCTTAGGGCACAGGTGAGGGTACGGAAACGTGGGAGGGTCAGGCTACGTGCTGACGCACGGTTCAGTGCCAGCGTACGGGCCAGGAATTGGGTACGGCGTAAGGTAAGGTGTCAGGCTGGTGGTGGGTTTCCGTTCCAGGCTAGGGTTAGGGTTAGGGAACGACAAGGCTTAGGGCACAGGTGAAGTTACGGAAAAGTGGGAGGCTCGGGCTACGTGCTGACGCACGGGTCAGTGCCAGCGTACGGGCCAGGAGTAGGCAACGGCGTAGGATAAAGTGTAGGGCTGGTGGTGGATTTGCGTTCTGGGCTAGGGTTAGGGTTAGGGAACGGCAAGGCTTAGGGCACAGGTGAGTGTACAGAAACCCGGGAGGGTAAGGCTGCGTGCTGATGCACGGGGCAGTGCCAGCGTACGGGCCAGGAGTAGGCAACGGCGTAAGGTAAGGTGTAGGGCTGGTGGTTGTTTTCCGTTCCAGGCTAGGGTTAGGGTTAGGGAACGGCAAGGCTTAGGGCACAGGTGAGGGTACGGAAACGTGGGAGGGTCGGGCTACGTGCTGACGCACGGGTCAGTGCCAGCGCACGGGCCAGGAGTAGGCAACGGCGTAGGATAAAGTGTAGGGCTGGTAGTGGATTTGCGTTCCAGGCTAGGGTTAGGGTTAGGGAACGGCAAGGCTTAGGGCACAGGTGAGGGTACGGAAACGTGGGAGGGTCAGGCTACGTGCTGACGCACGGGTCAGTGCCATCGTACGGGCCAGGAGTAGGCAACGGCGTAAGGTAAGGTGTAGGGCTGGTGGTGGGTTTCTATTCCGGGCTAGGGTTAGGGTTAGGGAACGGCAAGGCTTAGGGCACAGGTGAGGTTACGGAAACGTGGGAGGGTCGGGCTCCATGCTGACGCACGTGTCAGTGCCAGCGTACGGGCCAGGTGTAGGCAACGGCGTAAGGTAAGGTGTAGGGCTGGTGGTTGTTTTCCGTTCCAGGCTAGGGTTAGGGTTAGGGAACGGCAAGGATTAGGGCACAGGTGAGGGTACGGAAACGTGGGAGGGTCGGGCTATGTGCTGACGCACGGGTCAGTGCCAGCGTACTGGCCAGGAGTAGGCAACGGCGTAGGATAAAGTGTAGGGCTGGTGGTGGATTTGCGTTCCGGGCTAGGGTTAGGGTTAGGGAACGGCAAGGCTTAGGGCACAGGTGAGGGTACGGAAGCGTGGGAGGGTCAGGCTACGTGCAGACAAACGGGTCAGTGCCAGCGTACGGGTCAGGAGTACGGTACGGCGTAAGGTAATTTGTAGGGCTGGTGGTGGGTTTCTATTCCGGGCTAGGGTTAGGGTTAGGGAACGGCAAGGCTTAGGGCACAAGTGAGGGTACGGAAACGTGGGAGGGTCAGGCTACGTGCTGACGCACGGTTCAGTGCCAGCGTACGGGCCAGGAATAGGGTACGGCGTAAGGTAAGGTGTAGGGCTGGTGGTGGGTTTCCATTCCGGGCTAGGGTTAGGGTTAGGGAACGGCAAGGCTTAGGGCACAGCTGAGGGAACGGAAAAGTGGGAGGGTCAGGCTACGTGCTGATTCACGGGTCCGTGCCAGCGTACGGGCCAGGAGTGGGCAACGGCGTAAGGTAAGGTGTAGGGCTTGTGGTTGATTTACGTTCCGGGATAGGGTTAGGGTTAGGGAACGGCAAGGCTTAGGGCACAGGTGAGGGTACAGAAACGTGGGAGGGTCAGGCTACGTGCTGACGCACGGGTCGGTGCCAGCGTACGGGTCAGGAGTAGGGTACGGCGTAAGGTAAGGTGTAGGGCTGGTGGTGGGTTTCTATTCTGGGCTAGGGTTAGGGTTAGGGAACGGCAAGGCTTAGGGCACAGGTCAGGGTACGGAAACGCGGGAGGGTAAGGCTACGTGCTGATGAACGGGTCAGTGCCAGAGTACAGGCCAGGAGTAGGCAACGGCGTAGGGTAAGGTGTAGGGCTGGTGGTTGGTTTCCGTTCCAGGCTAGGGTTAGGGTTAGGGAACGGCAAGTCTTAGGGCACAGGGGTGGGTACGGAAACGTGGGAGGGTCGGGCTACGTGCTGACGCACGGGTCAGTGCCAGCGTACGGGCCAGGAGTAGGGAACGGCGTAGGATAAAGTGTAGGGCTGGTGGTGGATTTGCGTTCCAGGCTAGGGTTAGGGTTAGGGAACGGCAAGGCTTAGGGCACAGGTGAGGGTACGGAAACGTGGGAGGGTCAGGCTACGTGCTGACGCATGGTTCAGTGCCAGCGTACGGGCCAGGAATAGGGTTCGGCGTAATGTAAGGTGTAGGGCTGGTGGTGGGTTTCCGTTCTGGGCTAGGGTTAGGGTTAGGGAATGGCAAGTCTTAGGGCACAGGTGAGGGTACGGAAACGTGGGAGGGTCAGGCTACGTGCTGACGCACGGGTCAGTGCCAACGTACGGTCCAGGAGTAGGGTACGGCGTAAGGTAAGGTGTAGGGCTTGTGGTTGATTTCCGTTCAAGGCTATGGTTAGGGTTAGGGAACGGCAAGGCTTAGGGCAAAGGAGAGGGTACGGAAACGTGGGAGGGTCGGGCCCCGTGCTGACGCACGGGTTAGTGCCAGCATACGGGCCAGGAGTAGGCAACGGCGTAGGATAAAGTTTAGGGCTGGTGGTGGGTTTCCATTCCGGGCTAGGGTTAGGGTTAGGGAACGGCAAGGATTAGGGCACAGGTGAGGGTACGGAAACGTGGGAGGGTCGGGCTACGTGCTGACGCACGGGTCAGTGCCAGCGTACTGGCCAGGAGTAGGCAACGGCGTAGGATAAAGTGTAGGGCTGGTGGTGGATTTGCGTTCCGGGCTAGGGTTAGGGTTAGGGAACGGCAAGGCTTAGGGCACAGGTGAGGGTACGGAAGCGTGGGAGGGTCAGGCTACGTGCAGACAAACGGGTCAGTGCCAGCGTACGGGTCAGGAGTACAGTACGGCGTAAGGTAATTTGTAGGGCTGGTGGTGGGTTTCTATTCCGGGCTAGGGTTAGGGTTAGGGAACGGCAAGGCTTAGGGCACAAGTGAGGGTACGGAAACGTGGGAGGGTCAGGCTACGTGCTGACGCACGGTTCAGTGCCAGCGTACGGGCCAGGAATAGGGTACGGCGTAAGGTAAGGTGTAGGGCTGGTGGTGGGTTTCCATTCCGGGCTAGGGTTAGGGTTAGGGAACGGCAAGGCTTAGGGCACAGCTGAGGGCACGGAAAAGTGGGAGGGTCAGGCTACGTGCTGATTCACGGGTCCGTGCCAGCGTACGGGCCAGGAGTGGGCAACGGCGTAAGGTAAGGTGTAGGGCTTGTGGTTGATTTACGTTCCGGGATAGGGTTAGGGTTAGGGAACGGCAAGGCTTAGGGCACAGGTGAGGGTACAGAAACGTGGGAGGGTCAGGCTACGTGCTCACGCACGGGTCGGTGCCAGCGTACGGGTCAGGTGTAGGGTACGGCGTAAGGTAAGGTGTAGGGCTGGTGGTGGGTTTCTATTCTGGGCTAGGGTTAGGGTTAGGGAACGGCAAGGCTTAGGGCACAGGTCAGGGTACGGAAACGCGGGAGGGTAAGGCTACGTGCTGATGAACGGGTCAGTGCCAGAGTACAGGCCAGGAGTAGGCAACGGCGTAGGGTAAGGTGTAGGGCTGGTGGTTGGTTTCCGTTCCAGGCTAGGGTTAGGGTTAGGGAACAGCAAGTCTTAGGGCACAGGGGTGGGTACGGAAACGTGGGAGGGTCGGGCTACGTGCTGACGCACGGGTCAGTGCCAGCGTACGGGCCAGGAGTAGGGAACGGCGTAGGATAAAGTGTAGTGCTGGTGGTGGATTTGCGTTCCAGGCTAGGGTTAGGGTTAGGGAACGGCAAGGCTTAGGGCACAGGTGAGGGTACGGAAACGTGGGAGGGTCAGGCTACGTGCTGACGCACGGTTCAGTGCCAGCGTACGGGCCAGGAATAGGGTTCGGCGTAATGTAAGGTGTAGGGCTGGTGGTGGGTTTCCGTTCTGGGCTAGGGTTAGGGTTAGGGAATGGCAAGTCTTAGGGCACAGGTGAGGGTACGGAAACGTGGGAGGGTCAGGCTACGTGCTGACGCACGGGTCAGTGCCAACGTACGGTCCAGGAGTAGGGTACGGCGTAAGGTAAGGTGTAGGGCTTGTGGTTGATTTCCGTTCAAGGCTATGGTTAGGGTTAGGGAACGGCAAGGCTTAGGGCAAAGGAGAGGGTACGGAAACGTGGGAGGGTCGGGCCGCGTGCTGACGCACGGGTTAGTGCCAGCATACGGGCCAGGAGTAGGCAACGGCGTAGGATAAAGTGTAGGGCTGGTGGTGGGTTTCCATTCCGGGCTAGGGTTAGGGTTAGGGAACGGCAACGCTTAGGGCACAGGTGAGGGTACGGAAACGTGGGAGGGTCAGGCTACGTGGTGACGCACGGGTCAGTGCCAGCGTACGGGCCAGGAGTAGGCAACGGCGTAAGGTAAGGTGTAGGGCTGGTTGTGGGTTTCTATTCCGGGCTAGGGTTAGGGTTAGGGAACGGCAAGGCTTAGGGCACAGGTGAGGGTACAGAAACGTGGGAGGGTCGGGCTACGTGCTGACGCACGGGTCAGTGCCAGTGTACGGGCAAGGAGTATGCAACGGCGTAGGATACAGTGTAGGGCTGGTGGTTGATTTCCGTTCCGGGCTAGTGTTAGGGTTAGGGAACGGCAAGGCTTAGGGCATAGGTGAGGTTACGGAAACGTGGGAAGGTCAGGCTACGTGCTGACGCACGGGTCAGTGCCAGCGTACGGGCCAGGAGTAGGCAACGGCGTAAGGTAAGGTGTAGGGCTGGTGGTTGGTTTCCGTTCCAGGCTAGGGTTAGGGTTAGGGAACGGCAAGGCTTAGGGCACAGGTGAGGGTACGGAAACGTGGGAGGGTCAGGCTACGTGCTGACGCACGGGTCAGTGCCAACGTACGGGCCAGGAGTAGGGTACGGCGTAAGATAAGGTGTAGGGCTTGTGGTTGATTTCCGTTCCAGGCTAGGGTTAGGGTTAGGGAACGGCAAGGCTTAGGGCAAAGGAGAGGGTAAGGAAACGTGGGAGGGTCGGGCCCCGTTCTGACGCACGGGTTAGTACCAGCATACGGGCCAGGAGTAGGCAACGGCGTAGGATAAAGTGTAGGGCTGGTGGTGGGTTTCCATTCCGGGCTAGGGTTAGGGTTAGGGAACGGCAAGGTTTAGGGCACAGGTGAGGGTACGGAAACGTGGGAGGGTCAGGCTACGTGCTGACGCACGGGTCAGTGCCATCGTACGGGCCAGGAGTAGGCAACGGCGTAAGGTAAGGTGTAGGGCTGGTGGTGGGTTTCTATTCCGGGCTAGGGTTAGGGTTAGGGAACGGCAAGGCTTAGGGCACAGGTGAGGTTACGGAAACGTGGGAGGGTCGGGCTACATGCTGACGCACGTGTCAGTGCCAGCGTACGGGCCAGGTGTAGGCAACGGCGTAAGGTAAGGTGTAGGGCTGGTGGTTGTTTTCCGTTCCAGGCTAGGGTTAGGGTTAGGGAACGGCAAGGATTAGGGCACAGGTGAGGGTACGGAAACGTGGGAGGGTCGGGCTACGTGCTGACGCACGGGTCAGTGCCAGCGTACTGGCCAGGAGTAGGCAACGGCGTAGGATAAAGTGTAGGGCTGGTGGTGGATTTGCGTTCCGGGCTAGGGTTAGGGTTAGGGAACGGCAAGGCTTAGGGCACAGGTGAGGGTACGGAAGCGTGGGAGGGTCAGGCTACGTGCAGACAAACGGGTCAGTGCCAGCGTACGGGTCAGGAGTACGGTACGGCGTAAGGTAATTTGTAGGGCTGGTGGTGGGTTTCTATTCCGGGCTAGGGTTAGGGTTAGGGAACGGCAAGGCTTAGGGCACAAGTGAGGGTACGGAAACGTGGGAGGGTCAGGCTACGTGCTGACGCACGGTTCAGTGCCAGCGTACGGGCCAGGAATAGGGTACGGCATAAGGTAAGGTGTAGGGCTGGTGGTGGGTTTCCATTCCGGGCTAGGGTTAGGGTTAGGGAACGGCAAGGCTTAGGGCACAGCTGAGGGCACGGAAAAGTGGGAGGGTCAGGCTACGTGCTGATTCACGGGTCCGTGCCAGCGTACGGGCCAGGAGTGGGCAACGGCGTAAGGTAAGGTGTAGGGCTTGTGGTTGATTTACGTTCCGGGATAGGGTTAGGGTTAGGGAACGGCAAGGCTTAGGGCACAGGTGAGGGTACAGAAACGTGGGAGGGTCAGGCTATGTGCTGACGCACGGGTCGGTGCCAGCGTACGGGTCAGGAGTAGGGTACGGCGTAAGGTAAGGTGTAGGGCTGGTGGTGGGTTTCTATTCTGGGCTAGGGTTAGGGTTAGGGAACGGCAAGGCTTAGGGCACAGGTCAGGGTACGGAAACGCGGGAGGGTAAGGCTACGTGCTGATGAATGGGTCAGTGCCAGAGTACAGGCCAGGAGTAGGCAACGGCGTAGGGTAAGGTGTAGGGCTGGTGGTTGGTTTCCGTTCCAGGCTAGGGTTAGGGTTAGGGAACGGCAAGTCTTAGGGCACAGGGGTGGGTACGGAAACGTGGGAGGGTCGGGCTACGTGCTGACGCACGGGTCAGTGCCAGCGTACGGGCCAGGAGTAGGGAAAGGCGTAGGATAAAGTGTAGGGCTGGTGGTGGATTTGCGTTCCAGGCTAGGGTTAGGGTTAGGGAACGGCAAGGCTTAGGGCACAGGTGAGGGTACGGAAACGTGGGAGGGTCAGGCTACGTGCTGACGCACGGTTCAGTGCCAGCATACGGGCCAGGAATAGGGTTCGGCGTAATGTAAGGTGTAGGGCTGGTGGTGGGTTTCCGTTCTGGGCTAGGGTTAGGGTTAGGGAATGGCAAGTCTTAGGGCACAGGTGAGGGTACGGAAACGTGGGAGGGTCAGGCTACGTGCTGACGCACGGGTCAGTGCCAACGTACGGTCCAGGAGTAGGGTACGGCGTAAGGTAAGGTGTAGGGCTTGTGGTTGATTTCCGTTCAAGGCTATGGTTAGGGTTAGGGAACGGCAAGGCTTAGGGCAAAGGAGAGGGTACGGAAACGTGGGAGGGTCGGGCCCCGTGCTGACGCACGGGTTAGTGCCAGCATACGGGCCAGGAGTAGGCAACGGCGTAGGATAAAGTGTAGGGCTGGTGGTGGGTTTCCATTCCGGGCTAGGGTTAGGGTTAGGGAACGGCAACGCTTAGGGCACAGGTGAGGGTACGGAAACGTGGGAGGGTCAGGCTACGTGCTGACGCACGGGTCAGTGCCAGCGTACGGGTCAGGAGTAGGGTATGGCGTAAGGTAAGGTGTAGGGCTGGTGGTGGGTTTCTATTCCGGGCTAGGGTTAGGGTTAGGGAACGGCAAGGCTTAGGGCACAGGTGAGGGTACGGAAACGTGGGAGGGTCGGGCTACGTGCTGACGCACGGGTCAGTGCCAGCGTACGGGCCAGGAGTAGGCAACGGCGTAGGATAAAGTGTAGGGCTGGTGGTGGATTTGCGTTCCGGGCTAGGGTTAGGGTTAGGGAACGGCAAGGCTTAGGGCACAGGTGAGGGTACGGAAACATGGGGGGGTCAGGCTACGTGCTGACGCACGGTTCAGTGCCAGCGTACGGGCCAGGAATAGGGTACGGCATAAGGTAAGGTGTCAGGCTGGTGGTGGGTTTCCGTTCCGGGCTAGGGTTAGGGTTAGGGAACGGCAAGGCTTAGGGCACAGGTGAAGGTACGGAAACGTGGGAGGCTCGTGCTACGTGCTGACGCATGGGTCAGTGCCAGCGTACGGGCCAGGAGTAGGCAACGGCGTAGGATAAAGTATACGCTGGTGGTGGATTTGCGTTCTGGGCTAGGGTTAGGGTTAGGGAACGGCAAGGCTTAGGGCACAGGTCAGGGTACGGAAACGCGGGAGGGTAAGGCTACGTGCTGATGAACGGGTCAGTGCCAGAGTACATGCCAGGAGTAGGCAACGGCGTAGGGTAAGGTGTAGGGCTGGTGGTTGGTTTCCGTTCCAGGCTAGGGTTAGGGTTAGGGAACGGCAAGGCTTAGGGCACAAGTGAGGGTACGGAAACGTGGGAGGGTCGGGCTACGTGCTGACGCACGGGTCAGTGCCAGCGTACGGGCCAGGAGTAGGCAACGGCGTAGGATAAAGTGTAGGGCTTGTGGTGGATTTGTGTTCCAGGCTAGGGTTAGGGTTAGGGAACGGCAACGCTTAGGGCACAGGTGAGGGTACGGAAACGTGGGAGCGTCAGGCTACGTGCTGACGCACGCTTCAGTGCCAGCGTACGGGCCAGGAATAGTGTACGGCGTAAGGTAAGGTGTAGGGCTGGTGGTGGGATTCCGTTCTGGCCTAGGGTTAGGGTTAGGGAACGGCAAGGCTTAGGGCACAGGTGAGGGTACGGAAACGTGGGAGGGTCAGGCTACGTGCTGACGCACGGGTCAGTGCCAACGTACGGGCCAGGAGTAGGGTACGGCATAAGGTAAGGTGTAGGGCTTGTGGTTGATTTCCGTTCCAGGCTAGGGTTAGGGTTAGGGAACGGCAAGGCTTAGGGCAAAGGAGAGGGTACGGAAACGTGGGAGGGTCGGGCTACGTGCTGACGCACGGGTCAGTGCCAGCGTACGGGCCAGGAGTAGGCAACGGCGTAGGATAAAGTGTAGGGCTGGTGGTGGATTTGCATTCGGGGCTAGTGTTAGGGTTAGTTAACGGCAAGGCTTAGGGCACAGGTGAGGGTACGGAAACGTGGGAGGGTCAGGCTACGTGCTGACACACAGTTCAGTGCTAGCGTACGGGCCAGGAATAGGGTACGGCGTAAGGTAAGGTGTCAGGCTGGTGGTGGGTTTCCGTTCCGGGCTAGGGTTAGGGTTAGGGAACCACAAGGCTTAGGGCAGAGGTGAAGTTACGGAAACGTGGGAGGCTCGGGCTACGTGCTGACGCACGGGTCAGTGCCAGCGTACGGGCCAGGAGTAGGCAACGGCGTAGGATAAAGTGTAGGGCTGGTGGTGGATTTCCGTTCTGGGCTAGGGTTAGGGTTAGGGAACGGCAAGGCTTAGGGCATAGGTGAGGGTACGGAAACGCGGGAGGGTAAGGCTGCGTGCTGATGCACGGTGCAGTGCCAGCGTACGGGCCAGGAGTAGGCAACGGCGTAAGGTAAGGTGTAGGGCTGGTGGTTGGTTTCCGTTTCAGGCTAGGGTTAGGGTTAGGGAACGGCAAGGCTTAGGGCACAGGTGAGGGTACGGAAACGTGGGAGCGTCGGGCTACGTGCTGACGCACGGGTCAGTGCCAGCGTACGGGCCAGGAGTAGGCAACGGCGTAGGATAAAGTGTAGGGCTGGTGGTGGATTTGCGTTCCAGGCTAGGGTTAGGGTTAGGGAACGGCAAGGCTTAGAGCCCAGGTGAGGGTACGGAAACGTGGGAGGGTCAGGCTACGTGCTGACGCACGGTTCAGTGCCAGCGTACGGGCCAGGAATAGGGTACGGCGTAAGGTAAGGTGTAGGGCTGGTGCTGGGTTTCCGTTCCGGGCCAGGGTTAGGGTTAGGGAACGGCAAGGCTTAGGGCACAGGTGAAGGTACGGAAACGTGGGAGGGTCAGGCTACGTGCTGACGCACGGTTCAGTGCCAGCGTACGGGCCAGGAATAGGGTTCGGCGTAATGTAAGGTGTAGGGCTGGTGGTGGGTTTCCGTTCTGGGCTAGGGTTAGGGTTAGGGAATGGCAAGTCTTAGGGCACAGGTGAGGGTACGGAAACGTGGGAGGGTCAGGCTATGTGCTGACGCACGGGTCAGTGCCAACGTACGGTCCAGGAGTAGGGTACGGCGTAAGGTAAGGTGTAGGGCTTGTGGTTGATTTCCGTTCAAGGCTATGGTTAGGGTTAGGGAACGGCAAGGCTTAGGGCAAAGGAGAGGGTACGGAAACGTGGGAGGGTCGGGCCCCGTGCTGACGCACGGGTTAGTGCCAGCATACGGGCCAGGAGTAGGCAACGGCGTAGGATAAAGTGTAGGGCTGGTGGTGGGTTTCCATTCCGGGCTAGGGTTAGGGTTAGGGAACGGCAACGCTTAGGGCACAGGTGAGGGTACGGAAACGTGGGAGGGTCAGGCTACGTGGTGACGCACGGGTCAGTGCCAGCGTACGGGCCAGGAGTAGGCAACGGCGTAAGGTAAGGTGTAGGGCTGGTTGTGGGTTTCTATTCCGGGCTAGGGTTAGGGTTAGGGAACGGCAAGGCTTAGGGCACAGGTGAGGGTACAGAAACGTGGGAGGGTCGGGCTACGTGCTGACGCACGGGTCAGTGCCAGTGTACGGGCCAGGAGTATGCAACGGCGTAGGATACAGTGTAGGGCTGGTGGTTGATTTCCGTTCCGGGCTAGTGTTAGGGTTAGGGAACGGCAAGGCTTAGGGCATAGGTGAGGTTACGGAAACGTGGGAAGGTCAGGCTACGTGCTGACGCACGGGTCAGTGCCAGCGTACGGGCCAGGAGTAGGCAACGGCGTAAGGTAAGGTGTAGGGCTGGTGGTTGGTTTCCGTTACAGGCTAGGGTTAGGGTTAGGGAACGGCAAGGCTTAGGGCACAGGTGAGGGTACGGAAACGTGGGAGGGTCGGGCTACGTGCTGACGCACGTGTCAGTGCCAGCGTACGGGCCAGGAGTAGGCAACGGCGTAGGATAAAGTGTAGGGCTGGTGGTGGATTTGCGTTCCGGGCTAGGGTTACGGTTAGGGAACGGCAAGGCTTAGGGCACAGGTGAGGGTACGGAAACGTGGGAGGGTCAGGCTACGTGCTGACGCACGGTTCAGTGCCAGCGTACAGGTCAGGAGTAGGGTACGGCGTAAGGAAAGGTGTAGGGCTGGTGGTGGGTTTCTCTTCCGGGCTAGGGTTAGGGTTAGGGAACGGCAAGGCTTAGGGCACAGGTGAGGGTACGGAAACGTGGGAGGGTCAGGCTACGTGCTGACGCACGTGTCAGTGCCAGCGTACGGGTCAGGAGTACGGTACGGCGTAAGGTAAGGTGTAGGGCTGGTGGTGGGTTTCTATTCCGTGCTAGGGTTAGGGTTAGGGAACGGCAAGGCTTAGGGCACAGGTGAGGGTACGGAAACGTGGGAGGGTCAGGCTACGTGCTGACGCACGGTTCAATGCCAGCGTACGGGCCAGGAATAGGGTACGGCGTAAGGTAAGGTGTAGGGCTGGTGGTGGGTTTCCGTTCCGGGCTAGGGTTAGGGTTAGGGAACGGCAAGGCTTACGGCACAGGTGAGGGTACGGAAACGTGGGAGTGTCGTTCTACGTGCTGACGCACGGGTTAATGACAGCGTACGGGACAGGAGTAGGCAACGGCGTAGGATAAATTGTAGGGCTGGTGGTGGATTTGCGTTCAGGGCTAGGGTTAGGTTGAGGGAACGGCAAGGCTTAGGGCACAGGAGAAGGTACGGAAACGCCAGAGTGTAAGGCTACGTGCTGATGCACGGGGCAGTGCCAGAGTACAGGCCAGGAGTAGGCAACGGCGTAGGGTAAGGTGTAGGGCTGGTGGTGGGTTTCCATTCCGGGCTATGGTTAGGGTTAGGGAACGGCAAGTCTTAGGGGACAAGTGAGGGTACGGAAACGTGGGAGGGTCAGGCTTCGTGCTGACGCACGGTTCAGTGCCAGCGTACGGGCCAGGAATAGGGTACGGCGTAAGGTAAGGTGTAGGGCTGGTGGTGGGTTTCCATTCCGGGCTAGGGTTAGGGTTAGGGAACGGCAAGGCTTAGGGCACAGCTGAGGGAACGGAAAAGTGGGAGGGTCAGGCTACGTGCTGATTCACGGGTCCGTGCCAGCGTACGGGCCAGGAGTGGGCAACGGCGTAAGGTAAGGTGTAGGGCTTGTGGTTGATTTACGTTCCGGTATAGGGTTAGGGTTAGGGAACGGCAAGGCTTAGGGCACAGGTGAGGGTACGGAAACGTGGGAGGGTCAGGCTACGTGCTGACGCACGGGTCGGTGCCAGCGTACGGGTCAGGAGTAGGGTACGGCGTAAGGTAAGGTGTAGGGCTGGTGGTGGGTTTCTATTCCGGTCTAGGGTTAGGGTTAGGGAACGGCAAGGCTTAGGGCACAGGTCAGGGTACGGAAACGCGGGAGGGTAAGGCTACGTGCTGATGAACGGGTCAGTGCCAGAGTTCAGGCCAGGAGTAGGCAACGGCGTAGTGTAAGGTGTAGGGCTGGTGGTTGGTTTCCGTTCCAGGCTAGGGTTAGGGTTAGGGAACGGCAAGGCTCAGGGCACAGGGGTGGGTACGGAAACGTGGGAGGGTCGGGCTACGTGCTGACGCACGGGTCAGTGCCAGCATACGGGCCAGGAGTAGGCAACGGCGTAGGATAAAGTGTAGGGCTGGTGGTGGGTTTCCATTCCGGGCTAGGGTTAGGGTTAGGGAACGGCAACGCTTAGGGCACAGGTGAGGGTACGGAAACGTGGGAGTTTCGGGCTACGTGCTGATGCACGGGTCAGTGCCAGCGTACGGGCCAGGAGTAGGCAACGGCGTAGGATAAAGTGTAGGGCTGGTGGTGGATTTGCGTTCCGGGCTAGGGTTAGGGTTAGGGAACGGCAAGGCTTAGGGCACAGGTGAGGGTACGGAAACGTGGGAGGGTCAGGCTACGTGCTGACGCACGGTTCAGTGCCAGCGTACGGGCCAGGAATAGGGTACGGCGTAAGGTAAGGTGTCAGGCTGGTGGTGGGTTTCCGTTCCGGGCTAGGGTTAGGGTTAGGGAACGACAAGGCTTAGGGCACAGGTGAAGTTACGGAAAGGTGGGAAGCTCGGGCTACGTGCTGACGCACGGGTCAGTGCCAGCATACGGGCCAGGAGTAGGCAACGGCGTAGGATAAAGTGTAGGGCTGGTGGTGGATTTGCGTTCTGGGCTAGGGTTAGGGTTAGGGAACGGCAAGGCTTAGGGCACAGGTGAGGGTACAGAAACGCGGGAGGGTAAGGCTGCGTGCTGATGCACGGGGCAGTGCCAGCGTACGGGCCAGGAGTAGGCAACGGCGTAAGGTAAGGTGTAGGGCTGGTGGTTGGTTTCCGTTCCAGGCTAGGGTTAGGGTTAGGGAACGGCAAGGCTTACGGCACAGGTGAGGGTACGGAAACGTGGGAGGGTGGGCTACGTGCTGACGCACGGGTCAGTGCCAGCGTACGGGCCAGGAGTAGGGTACGGCATAAGGTAAGGTGTAGGGCTTGTGGTTGATTTCCGTTCCAGGCTAGGGTTAGGGTTAGGGAACGGCAAGGCTTAGGGCAAAGGAGAGGGTACGGAAACGTGGGAGGGTCGGGCTACGTGCTGACGCACGGGTCAGTGCCAGCGTACGGGCCAGGAGTAGGCAACGGCGTAGGATAAAGTGTAGGGCTGGTGGTGGATTTGCATTCGGGGCTAGTGTTAGGGTTAGTTAACGGCAAGGCTTAGGGCACAGGTGAGGGTACGGAAACGTGGGAGGGTCAGGCTACGTGCTGACACACAGTTCAGTGCTAGCGTACGGGCCAGGAATAGGGTACGGCGTAAGGTAAGGTGTCAGGCTGGTGGTGGGTTTCCGTTCCGGGCTAGGGTTAGGGTTAGGGAACCACAAGGCTTAGGGCAGAGGTGAAGTTACGGAAACGTGGGAGGCTCGGGCTACGTGCTGACGCACGGGTCAGTGCCAGCGTACGGGCCAGGAGTAGGCAACGGCGTAGGATAAAGTGTAGGGCTGGTGGTGGATTTCCGTTCTGGGCTAGGGTTAGGGTTAGGGAACGGCAAGGCTTAGGGCATAGGTGAGGGTACGGAAACGCGGGAGGGTAAGGCTGCGTGCTGATGCACGGTGCAGTGCCAGCGTACGGGCCAGGAGTAGGCAACGGCGTAAGGTAAGGTGTAGGGCTGGTGGTTGGTTTCCGTTTCAGGCTAGGGTTAGGGTTAGGGAACGGCAAGGCTTAGGGCACAGGTGAGGGTACGGAAACGTGGGAGCGTCGGGCTACGTGCTGACGCACGGGTCAGTGCCAGCGTACGGGCCAGGAGTAGGCAACGGCGTAGGATAAAGTGTAGGGCTGGTGGTGGATTTGCGTTCCAGGCTAGGGTTAGGGTTAGGGAACGGCAAGGCTTAGAGCCCAGGTGAGGGTACGGAAACGTGGGAGGGTCAGGCTACGTGCTGACGCACGGTTCAGTGCCAGCGTACGGGCCAGGAATAGGGTACGGCGTAAGGTAAGGTGTAGGGCTGGTGCTGGGTTTCCGTTCCGGGCCAGGGTTAGGGTTAGGGAACGGCAAGGCTTAGGGCACAGGTGAAGGTACGGAAACGTGGGAGGGTCAGGCTACGTGCTGACGCACGGTTCAGTGCCAGCGTACGGGCCAGGAATAGGGTTCGGCGTAATGTAAGGTGTAGGGCTGGTGGTGGGTTTCCGTTCTGGGCTAGGGTTAGGGTTAGGGAATGGCAAGTCTTAGGGCACAGGTGAGGGTACGGAAACGTGGGAGGGTCAGGCTATGTGCTGACGCACGGGTCAGTGCCAACGTACGGTCCAGGAGTAGGGTACGGCGTAAGGTAAGGTGTAGGGCTTGTGGTTGATTTCCGTTCAAGGCTATGGTTAGGGTTAGGGAACGGCAAGGCTTAGGGCAAAGGAGAGGGTACGGAAACGTGGGAGGGTCGGGCCCCGTGCTGACGCACGGGTTAGTGCCAGCATACGGGCCAGGAGTAGGCAACGGCGTAGGATAAAGTGTAGGGCTGGTGGTGGGTTTCCATTCCGGGCTAGGGTTAGGGTTAGGGAACGGCAACGCTTAGGGCACAGGTGAGGGTACGGAAACGTGGGAGGGTCAGGCTACGTGGTGACGCACGGGTCAGTGCCAGCGTACGGGCCAGGAGTAGGCAACGGCGTAAGGTAAGGTGTAGGGCTGGTTGTGGGTTTCTATTCCGGGCTAGGGTTAGGGTTAGGGAACGGCAAGGCTTAGGGCACAGGTGAGGGTACAGAAACGTGGGAGGGTCGGGCTACGTGCTGACGCACGGGTCAGTGCCAGTGTACGGGCCAGGAGTATGCAACGGCGTAGGATACAGTGTAGGGCTGGTGGTTGATTTCCGTTCCGGGCTAGTGTTAGGGTTAGGGAACGGCAAGGCTTAGGGCATAGGTGAGGTTACGGAAACGTGGGAAGGTCAGGCTACGTGCTGACGCACGGGTCAGTGCCAGCGTACGGGCCAGGAGTAGGCAACGGCGTAAGGTAAGGTGTAGGGCTGGTGGTTGGTTTCCGTTACAGGCTAGGGTTAGGGTTAGGGAACGGCAAGGCTTAGGGCACAGGTGAGGGTACGGAAACGTGGGAGGGTCGGGCTACGTGCTGACGCACGTGTCAGTGCCAGCGTACGGGCCAGGAGTAGGCAACGGCGTAGGATAAAGTGTAGGGCTGGTGGTGGATTTGCGTTCCGGGCTAGGGTTACGGTTAGGGAACGGCAAGGCTTAGGGCACAGGTGAGGGTACGGAAACGTGGGAGGGTCAGGCTACGTGCTGACGCACGGTTCAGTGCCAGCGTACAGGTCAGGAGTAGGGTACGGCGTAAGGAAAGGTGTAGGGCTGGTGGTGGGTTTCTCTTCCGGGCTAGGGTTAGGGTTAGGGAACGGCAAGGCTTAGGGCACAGGTGAGGGTACGGAAACGTGGGAGGGTCAGGCTACGTGCTGACGCACGTGTCAGTGCCAGCGTACGGGTCAGGAGTACGGTACGGCGTAAGGTAAGGTGTAGGGCTGGTGGTGGGTTTCTATTCCGTGCTAGGGTTAGGGTTAGGGAACGGCAAGGCTTAGGGCACAGGTGAGGGTACGGAAACGTGGGAGGGTCAGGCTACGTGCTGACGCACGGTTCAATGCCAGCGTACGGGCCAGGAATAGGGTACGGCGTAAGGTAAGGTGTAGGGCTGGTGGTGGGTTTCCGTTCCGGGCTAGGGTTAGGGTTAGGGAACGGCAAGGCTTACGGCACAGGTGAGGGTACGGAAACGTGGGAGTGTCGTTCTACGTGCTGACGCACGGGTTAATGACAGCGTACGGGACAGGAGTAGGCAACGGCGTAGGATAAATTGTAGGGCTGGTGGTGGATTTGCGTTCAGGGCTAGGGTTAGGTTGAGGGAACGGCAAGGCTTAGGGCACAGGAGAAGGTACGGAAACGCCAGAGTGTAAGGCTACGTGCTGATGCACGGGGCAGTGCCAGAGTACAGGCCAGGAGTAGGCAACGGCGTAGGGTAAGGTGTAGGGCTGGTGGTGGGTTTCCATTCCGGGCTATGGTTAGGGTTAGGGAACGGCAAGTCTTAGGGGACAAGTGAGGGTACGGAAACGTGGGAGGGTCAGGCTTCGTGCTGACGCACGGTTCAGTGCCAGCGTACGGGCCAGGAATAGGGTACGGCGTAAGGTAAGGTGTAGGGCTGGTGGTGGGTTTCCATTCCGGGCTAGGGTTAGGGTTAGGGAACGGCAAGGCTTAGGGCACAGCTGAGGGAACGGAAAAGTGGGAGGGTCAGGCTACGTGCTGATTCACGGGTCCGTGCCAGCGTACGGGCCAGGAGTGGGCAACGGCGTAAGGTAAGGTGTAGGGCTTGTGGTTGATTTACGTTCCGGTATAGGGTTAGGGTTAGGGAACGGCAAGGCTTAGGGCACAGGTGAGGGTACGGAAACGTGGGAGGGTCAGGCTACGTGCTGACGCACGGGTCGGTGCCAGCGTACGGGTCAGGAGTAGGGTACGGCGTAAGGTAAGGTGTAGGGCTGGTGGTGGGTTTCTATTCCGGTCTAGGGTTAGGGTTAGGGAACGGCAAGGCTTAGGGCACAGGTCAGGGTACGGAAACGCGGGAGGGTAAGGCTACGTGCTGATGAACGGGTCAGTGCCAGAGTTCAGGCCAGGAGTAGGCAACGGCGTAGTGTAAGGTGTAGGGCTGGTGGTTGGTTTCCGTTCCAGGCTAGGGTTAGGGTTAGGGAACGGCAAGGCTCAGGGCACAGGGGTGGGTACGGAAACGTGGGAGGGTCGGGCTACGTGCTGACGCACGGGTCAGTGCCAGCATACGGGCCAGGAGTAGGCAACGGCGTAGGATAAAGTGTAGGGCTGGTGGTGGGTTTCCATTCCGGGCTAGGGTTAGGGTTAGGGAACGGCAACGCTTAGGGCACAGGTGAGGGTACGGAAACGTGGGAGTTTCGGGCTACGTGCTGATGCACGGGTCAGTGCCAGCGTACGGGCCAGGAGTAGGCAACGGCGTAGGATAAAGTGTAGGGCTGGTGGTGGATTTGCGTTCCGGGCTAGGGTTAGGGTTAGGGAACGGCAAGGCTTAGGGCACAGGTGAGGGTACGGAAACGTGGGAGGGTCAGGCTACGTGCTGACGCACGGTTCAGTGCCAGCGTACGGGCCAGGAATAGGGTACGGCGTAAGGTAAGGTGTCAGGCTGGTGGTGGGTTTCCGTTCCGGGCTAGGGTTAGGGTTAGGGAACGACAAGGCTTAGGGCACAGGTGAAGTTACGGAAAGGTGGGAAGCTCGGGCTACGTGCTGACGCACGGGTCAGTGCCAGCATACGGGCCAGGAGTAGGCAACGGCGTAGGATAAAGTGTAGGGCTGGTGGTGGATTTGCGTTCTGGGCTAGGGTTAGGGTTAGGGAACGGCAAGGCTTAGGGCACAGGTGAGGGTACAGAAACGCGGGAGGGTAAGGCTGCGTGCTGATGCACGGGGCAGTGCCAGCGTACGGGCCAGGAGTAGGCAACGGCGTAAGGTAAGGTGTAGGGCTGGTGGTTGGTTTCCGTTCCAGGCTAGGGTTAGGGTTAGGGAACGGCAAGGCTTACGGCACAGGTGAGGGTACGGAAACGTGGGAGGGTGGGCTACGTGCTGACGCACGGGTCAGTGCCAGCGTACGGGCCAGGAGTAGGCAACGGCGTAGGATAAAGTGTAGGGCTGGTAGTGGATTTGCGTTCCAGGCTAGGGTTAGGGTTAGGGAACGGCAAGGCTTAGGGCACAGGTGAGGGTACGGAAACGTGGGAGGGTCAGGCTACGTGCTGACGCACGGTTCAGTGCCAGCGTACGGGCCAGGAATAGGGTACGGCGTAAGGTAAGGTGTAGGGCTGGTGGTGGGTTTCCGTTCCGGGCTAGGGTTAGGGTTAGGGTACGGCAAGGCTTAGGGAACAGGTGAGGGTACGGAAACGTGGGAGGGTCAGGCTACGTGCTGACGCACGGGTCAGTGCCAACGTACGGGCCAGGAGTAGGGTACGGCGTAAGATAAGGTGTAGGGCTTGTGGTTGATTTCCGTTCCAGGCTAGGGTTAGGGTTAGGGAACGGCAAGGCGTAGGGCAAAGGAGAGGGTACGGAAACGTGGGAGGGTCGGGCCCCGTTCTGACGCACGGGTTATTACCAGCATACGGGCCAGGAGTAGGCAACGGCGTAGGATAAAGTGTAGGCTGGTGCTGGATTTGCGTTCTGGGCTAGGGTTAGGGTTAGGGAACGGCAAGGCTTAGGGCACAGGAGAGGGTACGGAAACGCGGGAGGGTAAGGCTACGTGCTGATGCACGGGGCAGTGCCAGAGTACAGGCCAGGAGTAGGCAACGGCGTAGGGTAAGGTGTAGGGCTGGTGGTGGGTTTCCATTCCGGGCTAGGGATAGGGTTTGGGAACGGCAAGGCTTAGGGCACAGGTGAGGGTACGGAAACGTGGGAGGGTCAGGCTACGTGCTGACGCACGGGTCAGTGCCAGCGTACGGGCCAGGAGTAGGCAACGGCGTAAGGTAAGGTGTAGGGCTGGTGGTTGTTTTCCGTTCCAGGCTAGGGTTAGGGTTAGGGAACGGCAAGGCTTAGGGCACAGGTGAGGGTACGGAAACGTGGGAGGGTCGGGCTACGTGCTGACGCACGGGTCAGTGCCAGCGTACTGGCCAGGAGTTGGCAACGGCGTAGGATAAAGTGTAGGGCTGGTGGTGGATTTGCGTTCCGGGCTAGGGTTAGGGTTAGGGAACGGCAAGGCTTAGGGCACAGGTGAGGATACGGAAACGTGGGAGGGTCAGGCTACGTGCAGACGCATGGGTCAGTGCCAGCGTACGGGTCAGGAGTAGGGTACGGCATAAGGTAAGGTGTAGGGCTGGTGGTGGGTTTCTATACCGGGCTAGGGTTAGGGTTAGGGAACGGCAAGGCTTAGGGCACAAGTGAGGGTACGGAAACGTGGGAGGGTCAGGCTACGTGCTGACGCACGGTTCAGTGCCAGCGTACGGGCCAGGAATAGGGTACGGCGTAAGGTAAGGTGTAGGGCTGGTGGTGGGTTTCCATTCCGGGCTAGGGTTAGGGTTAGGGAACGGCAAGGCTTAGGGCACAGGTGAGGGTACGGAAACGTGGGAGGGTCAGGCTACGTGCTGATTCACGGGTCCGTGCCAGCGTTCGGGCCAGGAGTGGGCAACGGCGTAAGGTAAGGTGTAGGGCTTGTGGTTGATTTCCGTTCCGGGATAGGGTTAGGGTTAGGGATCGGCAAGGCTTAGGGCACAGGTGAGGGTATGGAAACGTGGGAGGGTCGGGCTACGTGCAGACGCACGGGTCAGTGCCAGCGTACGGGCCAGGAGTAGGCAACGGCGTAGGATAAAGTGTAGGGCTGGTGGTGGATTTGCATTCGGGGCTAGGGTTAGGGTTAGGGAACGGCAAGGCTTAGGGCACAGGTGAGGGTACGGAAACGTGGGAGGGTCAGGCTACGTGCTGACGCACAGTTCAGTGCCAGCGTACGGGGCAGGAATAGGGTACGGCGTAAGGTAAGGTGTCAGGCTGGTGGTGGGTTTCCGTTCCGGGCTAGGGTTAGGGTTAGGGAACGGCAAGGCTTAGGGCACAGGTGAGGGTACGGAAACACGGGAGTGTAAGGCTGCATGCTGATGCACGGTGCAGTGCCAGCGTACGGGCCAGGAGTAGGCAACGGCGTAAGGTAAGGTGTAGGGCTGGTGGTTGGTTTCCGTTCCAGGCTAGGGTTAAGGTTAGGGAACGGCAAGGCTTAGGGCACAGGTGAGGGTACGGAAACGTGGGAGCGTCGGGCTACGTGCTGACGCACGGGTCAGTGCCAGCATACGGGCCAGGAGTAGGCAACCGCGTAGGATAAAGTGTAGGGCTGGTGGTGGATTTGTGTTCCAGGCTAGGGTTAGGGTTAGGGAACGGCAAGGCTTAGAGCACAGGTAAGGGTACGGAAACGTGGGAGGGTCAGGCTACGTGCTGACGCACGGTTCAGTGCCAGCGTACGGGCCAGGAATAGGGTACGGCGTAAGGTAAGGTGTAGGGCTGGTGCTGGGTTTCCGTTCCGGGCCAGGGTTAGGCTTAGGGAATGGCAAGGCTTAGGGCACAGGTGAGGGTACGGAAACGTGGGAGGGTCAGGCTACGTGCTGACGCACGGGTCAGTGCCAACATACGGGCCAGGAGTAGGGTACGGCGTAAGATAAGGTGTAGGGCTTGTGGTTGATTTCCGTTCCAGGCTAGGGTTAGGGTTAGGGAACGGCAAGGCTTAGGGCAAAGGAGAGGGTACGGAAACGTGGGAGGGTCGGGCCCCGTTCTGTCGCACGGGTTAGTGCCAGCATACGGGCCAGGAGTAGGCAACGACGTAGGATAAAGTGTAGGGCTGGTGGTGGGTTTCCATTCCGGGCTAGAGTTAGGGTTAGGGAACGGCAAGTCTTAGGGCACAGGTGAGGGTACGGAAACGTGGGAGGGTCAGGCTACGTGCTGACGCACGGGTAAGTGCCAGCGTACGGGCCAGGAGTAGGCAACGGCGTAAGGTAAGGTGTAGGGCTGCTGGTGGGTTTCTATTCCGGGCTAGGGTTAGGGTTAGGGAACGGCAAGGCTTAGGGCACAGGTGAGGTTACGGAAACGTGGGAGGGGCGGGCTACGTGCTGACGCGCGGGTCAGTGCCAGCGTACGGGCCAGGAGTATGCAACGGCGTAGGATAAAGTGTAGGGCTGGTGGTTGTTTTCCGTTCCGGGCTAGTGTTAGGGTTAGGGAACGGCAAGGCTTAGGGCACAGGTGAGGTTACGGAAACGTGGGAGGGTCAGGCTACGTGCTGACGCACGGGTTAGTGCCAGCGTACGGGCCAGGAGTAGGCAATGGCGTAAGGTAAGGTGTAGGGCTTGTGGTTGGTTTCCGTTCCAGGCTAGGGTTAGGGTTAGGGAACGGCAAGGCTTAGGGCACAGGTGAGGGTACGGAAACGTGGGAGGGTCGGGCTACGTGCTGACGCACGTGTCAGTGCCAGCGTACGGGCCAGGAGTAGGCAACGGCGTAGGATAAAGTGTAGGGCTGGTGGTGGATTTGCGTTCGGGGCTAGGGTTAGGGTTAGGGAACGGCAAGGCTTAGGGCACAGGTGAGGGTACGGAAACGTGGGAGGGTCAGGCTACGTACTGACGCACAGGTCAGTGCCAGCGTACAGGTCAGGAGTAGGGTACGGCGTAAGGTAACGTGTAGGGCTGGTGGTGGGTTTCTATTCCGGGCTAGGGTTAGGGTTAGGGAACGGCAAGGCTTAGGGCACAGGTGAGGGTACGGAAACGTGGGAGGGTCAGGCTACGTGCTGACGCACGGGTCAGTGCCAGCGTACGGGTCAGGAGTAGGGTATGGCGTAAGGTAAGGTGTAGGGCTGGTGGTGGGTTTCTATTCCGGGCTAGGGTTAGGGTTAGGGAACGGCAAGCCTTAGGGCACAGGTGAGGGTACGGAAACGTGGGAGGGTCGGGCTACGTGCTGACGCACGGGTCAGTGCCAGCGTACGGGCCAGGAGTAGGCAACGGCGTAGGATAAAGTGTAGGGCTGGTGGTGGATTTGCGTTCCGGGCTAGGGTTAGGGTTAGGGAACGGCAAGGCTTAGGGCACAGGTGAGGGTACGGAAACATGGGGGGGTCAGGCTACGTGCTGACGCACGGTTCCGTGCCAGCGTACGGGCCAGGAATAGGGTACGGCATAAGGTAAGGTGTCAGGCTGGTGGTGGGTTTCCGTTCCGGGCTAGGGTTAGGGTTAGGGAACGGCAAGGCTTAGGGCACAGGTGAAGGTACGGAAACGTGGGAGGCTCGTGCTACGTGCTGACGCATGGGTCAGTGCCAGCGTACGGGCCAGGAGTAGGCAACGGCGTAGGATAAAGTATACGCTGGTGGTGGATTTGCGTTCTGGGCTAGGGTTAGGGTTAGGGAACGGCAAGGCTTAGGGCACAGGTCAGGGTACGGAAACGCGGGAGGGTAAGGCTACGTGCTGATGAACGGGTCAGTGCCAGAGTACAGGCCAGGAGTAGGCAACGGCGTAGGGTAAGGTGTAGGGCTGGTGGTTGGTTTCCGTTCCAGGCTAGGGTTAGGGTTAGGGAACGGCAAGGCTTAGGGCACAAGTGAGGGTACGGAAACGTGGGAGGGTCGGGCTACGTGCTGACGCACGGGTCAGTGCCAGCGTACGGGCCAGGAGTAGGCAACGGCGTAGGATAAAGTGTAGGGCTTGTGGTGGATTTGTGTTCCAGGCTAGGGTTAGGGTTAGGGAACGGCAACGCTTAGGGCACAGGTGAGGGTACGGAAACGTGGGAGCGTCAGGCTACGTGCTGACGCACGCTTCAGTGCCAGCATACGGGCCAGGAATAGGGTACGGCGTAAGGTAAGGTGTAGGGCTGGTGGTGGGATTCCGTTCTGGCCTAGGGTTAGGGTTAGGGAACGGCAAGGCTTAGGGCACAGGTGAGGGTACGGAAACGTGGGAGGGTCAGGCTACGTGCTGACGCACGGGTCAGTGCCAACGTACGGGCCAGGAGTAGGGTACGGCGTAAGGTAAGGTGTAGGGCTTGTGGTTGATTTCCGTTCCAGGCTAGGGTTAGGGTTAGGGAACGGCAAGGCTTAGGGCAAAGGAGAGGGTACGGAAACGTGGGAGGGTCGGGCTACGTGCTGACGCACGGGTCAGTGCCAGCGTACGGGCCAGGAGTAGGCAACGGCGTAGGATAAAGTGTAGGGCTGGTGGTGGATTTGCATTCGGGGCTAGTGTTAGGGTTAGTTAACGGCAAGGCTTAGGGCACAGGTGAGGGTACGGAAACGTGGGAGGGTCAGGCTACGTGCTGACACACAGTTCAGTGCTAGCGTACGGGCCAGGAATAGGGTACGGCGTAAGGTAAGGTGTCAGGCTGGTGGTGGGTTTCCGTTCCGGGCTAGGGTTAGGGTTAGGGAACGACAAGGCTTAGGGCAGAGGTGAAGTTACGGAAACGTGGGAGGCTCGGGCTACGTGCTGACGCACGGGTCAGTGCCAGCGTACGGGCCAGGAGTAGGCAACGGCGTAGGATAAAGTGTAGGGCTGGTGGTGGATTTCCGTTCTGGGCTAGGGTTAGGGTTAGGGAACGGCAAGGCTTAGGGCATAGGTGAGGGTACGGAAACGCGGGAGGGTAAGGCTGCGTGCTGATGCACGGTGCAGTGCCAGCGTACGGGCCAGGAGTAGGCAACGGCGTAAGGTAAGGTGTAGGGCTGGTGGTTGGTTTCCGTTTCAGGCTAGGGTTAGGGTTAGGGAACGGCAAGGCTTAGGGCACAGGTGAGGGTACGGAAACGTGGGAGCGTCGGGCTACGTGCTGACGCACGGGTCAGTGCCAGCGTACGGGCCAGGAGTAGGCAACGGCGTAGGATAAAGTGTAGGGCTGGTGGTGGATTTGCGTTCCAGGCTAGGGTTAGGGTTAGGGAACGGCAAGGCTTAGAGCCCAGGTGAGGGTACGGAAACGTGGGAGGGTCAGGCTACGTGCTGACGCACGGTTCAGTGCCAGCGTACGGGCCAGGAATAGGGTACGGCGTAAGGTAAGGTGTAGGGCTGGTGCTGGGTTTCCGTTCCGGGCCAGGGTTAGGGTTAGGGAACGGCAATGCTTAGGGCACAGGTGAAGGTACGGAAACGTGGGAGGGTCAGGCTACGTGCTGACGCACGGTTCAGTGCCAGCGTACGGGCCAGGAATAGGGTTCGGTGTAATGTAAGGTGTAGGGCTGGTGGTGGGTTTCCGTTCTGGGCTAGGGTTAGGGTTAGGGAATGGCAAGTCTTAGGGCACAGGTGAGGGTACGGAAACGTGGGAGGGTCAGGCTATGTGCTGACGCACGGGTCAGTGCCAACGTACGGTCCAGGAGTAGGGTACGGCGTAAGGTAAGGTGTAGGGCTTGTGGTTGATTTCCGTTCAAGGCTATGGTTAGGGTTAGGGAACGGCAAGGCTTAGGGCAAAGGAGAGGGTACGGAAACGTGGGAGGGTCGGGCCCCGTGCTGACGCTCGGGTTAGTGCCAGCATACGGGCCAGGAGTAGGCAACGGCGTAGGATAAAGTGTAGGGCTGGTGGTGGGTTTCCATTCCGGGCTAGGGTTAGGGTTAGGGAACGGCAACGCTTAGGGCACAGGTGAGGGTACGGAAACGTGGGAGGGTCAGGCTACATGGTGACGCACGGGTCAGTGCCAGCGTACGGGCCAGGAGTAGGCAACGGCGTAAGGTAAGGTGTAGGGCTGGTTGTGGGTTTCTATTCCGGGCTAGGGTTAGGGTTAGGGAACGGCAAGGCTTAGGGCACAGGTGAGGGTACAGAAACGTGGGAGGGTCGGGCTACGTGCTGACGCACGGGTCAGTGCCAGTGTACGGGCCAGGAGTATGCAACGGCGTAGGATACAGTGTAGGGCTGGTGGTTGATTTCCGTTCCGGGCTAGTGTTAGGGTTAGGGAACGGCAAGGCTTAGGGCATAGGTGAGGTTACGGAAACGTGGGAAGGTCAGGCTACGTGCTGACGCACGGGTCAGTGCCAGCGTACGGGCCAGGAGTAGGCAACGGCGTAAGGTAAGGTGTAGGGCTGGTGGTTGGTTTCCGTTCCAGGCTAGGGTTAGGGTTAGGGAACGGCAAGGCTTAGGGCACAGGTGAGGGTACGGAAACGTGGGAGGGTCGGGCTACGTGCTGACGCACGTGTCAGTGCCAGCGTACGGGCCAGGAGTAGGCAACGGCGTAGGATAAAGTGTAGGGCTGGTGGTGGATTTGCGTTCCGGGCTAGGGTTACGGTTAGGGAACGGCAAGGCTTAGGGCACAGGTGAGGGTACGGAAACGTGGGAGGGTCAGGCTACGTGCTGACGCACAGTTCAGTGCCAGCGTACAGGTCAGGAGTAGGGTACGGCGTAAGGAAAGGTGTAGGGCTGGTGGTGGGTTTTTCTTCCGGGCTAGGGTTAGGGTTAGGGAACGGCAAGGCTTAGGGCACAGGTGAGGGTACGGAAACGTGGGAGGGTCAGGCTACGTGCTGACGCACGTGTCAGTGCCAGCGTACGGGTCAGGAGTAGGGTACGGCGTAAGGTAAGGTGTAGGGCTGGTGGTGGGTTTCTATTCCGTGCTAGGGTTAGGGTTAGGGAACGGCAAGGCTTAGGGCACAGGTGAGGGTACGGAAACGTGGGAGGGTCAGGCTACGTGCTGACGCACGGTTCAATGCCAGCGTACGGGCCAGGAATAGGGTACGGCGTAAGGTAAGGTGTAGGGCTGGTGGTGGGTTTCCGTTCCGGGCTAGGGTTAGGGTTAGGGAACGGCAAGGCTTACGGCACAGGTGAGGGTACGGAAACGTGGGAGTGTCGTTCTACGTGCTGACGCACGGGTTAATGCCAGCGTACGGGACAGGAGTAGGCAACGGCGTAGGATAAATTGTAGGGCTGGTGGTGGATTTGCGTTCAGGGCTAGGGTTAGGTTGAGGGAACGGCAAGGCTTAGGGCACAGGAGAAGGTACGGAAACGCCAGAGTGTAAGGCTACGTGCTGATGCACGGGGCAGTGCCAGAGTACAGGCCAGGAGTAGGCAACGGCGTAGGGTAAGGTGTACGGCTGGTGGTGGGTTTCCATTCCGGGCTATGGTTAGGGTTAGGGAACGGCAAGTCTTAGGGGACAAGTGAGGGTACGGAAACGTGGGAGGGTCAGGCTTCGTGCTGACGCACGGTTCAGTGCTAGCGTACGGGCCAGGAATAGGGTACGGCGTAAGGTAAGGTGTAGGGCTGGTGGTGGGTTTCCATTCCGGGCTAGGGTTAGGGTTAGGGAACGGCAAGGCTTAGGGCACAGCTGAGGGAACGGAAAAGTGGGAGGGTCAGGCTACGTGCTGATTCACGGGTCCGTGCCAGCGTACGGGCCAGGAGTGGGCAACGGCGTAAGGTAAGGTGTAGGGCTTGTGGTTGATTTACGTTCCGGGATAGGGTTAGGGTTAGGGAACGGCAAGGCTTAGGGCACAGGTGAGGGTACGGAAACGTGGGAGGGTCAGGCTACGTGCTGACGCACGGGTCGGTGCCAGCGTACGGGTCAGGAGTAGGGTACGGCGTAAGGTAAGGTGTAGGGCTGGTGGTGGGTTTCTATTCCGGTCTAGGGTTAGGGTTAGGGAACGGCAAGGCTTAGGGCACAGGTCAGGGTACGGAAACGCGGGAGGGTAAGGCTACGTGCTGATGAACGGGTCAGTGCCAGAGTACAGGCCAGGAGTAGGCAACGGCGTAGTGTAAGGTGTAGGGCTGGTGGTTGGTTTCCGTTCCAGGCTAGGGTTAGGGTTAGGGAACGGCAAGGCTTAGGGCACAGGGGTGGGTACGGAAACGTGGGAGGGTCGGGCTACGTGCTGACGCACGGGTCAGTGCCAGCATACGGGCCAGGAGTAGGCAACGGCGTAGGATAAAGTGTAGGGCTGGTGGTGGGTTTCCATTCCGGGCTAGGGTTAGGGTTAGGGAACGGCAACGCTTAGGGCACAGGTGAGGGTACGGAAACGTGGGAGTTTCGGGCTACGTGCTGATGCACGGGTCAGTGCCAGCGTACGGGCCAGGAGTAGGCAACGGCGTAGGATAAAGTGTAGGGCTGGTGGTGGATTTGCGTTCCGGGCTAGGGTTAGGGTTAGGGAACGGCAAGGCTTAGGGCACAGGTGAGGGTACGGAAACGTGGGAGGGTCAGGCTACGTGCTGACGCACGGTTCAGTGCCAGCGTACGGGCCAGGAATAGGGTACGGCGTAAGGTAAGGTGTCAGGCTGGTGGTGGGTTTCCGTTCCGGGCTAGGGTTAGGGTTAGGGAACGACAAGGCTTAGGGCACAGGTGAAGTTACGGAAAGGTGGGAAGCTCGGGCTACGTGCTGACGCACGGGTCAGTGCCAGCATACGGGCCAGGAGTAGGCAACGGCGTAGGATAAAGTGTAGGGCTGGTGGTGGATTTGCGTTCTGGGCTAGGGTTAGTGTTAGGGAACGGCAAGGCTTAGGGCACAGGTGAGGGTACAGAAACGCGGGAGGGTAAGGCTGCGTGCTGATGCACGGGGCAGTGCCAGCGTACGGGCCAGGAGTAGGCAACGGCGTAAGGTAAGGTGTAGGGCTGGTGGTTGGTTTCCGTTCCAGGCTAGGGTTAGGGTTAGGGAACGGCAAGGCTTACGGCACAGGTGAGGGTACGGAAACGTGGGAGGGTCGGGCTACGTGCTGACGCACGGGTCAGTGCCAGCGTACGGGCCAGGAGTAGGCAACGGCGTAGGATAAAGTGTAGGGCTGGTAGTGGATTTGCGTTCCAGGCTAGGGTTAGGGTTAGGGAACGGCAAGGCTTAGGGCACAGGTGAGGGTACGGAAACGTGGGAGGGTCAGGCTACGTGCTGACGCACGGTTCAGTGCCAGCGTACGGGCCAGGAATAGGGTACGGTGTAAGGTAAGGTGTAGGGCTGGTGGTGGGTTTCCGTTCCGGGCTAGGGTTAGGGTTAGGGTACGGCAAGGCTTAGGGAACAGGTGAGGGTACGGAAACGTGGGAGGGTCAGGCTACGTGCTGACGCACGGGTCAGTGCCAACGTACGGGCCAGGAGTAGGGTACGGCGTAAGATAAGGTGTAGGGCTTGTGGTTCATTTCCGTTCCAGGCTAGGGTTAGGGTTAGGGAACGGCAAGGCTTAGGGCAAAGGAGAGGGTACGGAAACGTGGGAGGGTCGGGCCCCGTTCTGACGCACGGGTTATTACCAGCATACGGGCCAGGAGTAGGCAACGGCGTAGGATAAAGTGTAGGGCTGGTGGTGGGTTTCCATTCCGGGCTAGGGTTAGGGTTAGGGAACGGCAAGGCTTAGGGCACAGGTGAGGGTACGGAAACGTGGGAGGGTCAGGCTACGTGCTGACGCACGGGTCAGTGCCAGCGTACGGGCCAGGAGTAGGCAACGGCGTAGGATAAAGTGTAGGCTGGTGCTGGATTTGCGTTCTGGGCTAGGGTTAGGGTTAGGGAACGGCAAGGCTTAGGGCACAGGAGAGGGTACGGAAACGCGGGAGGGTAAGGCTACGTGCTGATGCACGGGGCAGTGCCAGAGTACAGGCCAGGAGTAGGCAACGGCGTAGGGTAAGGTGTAGGGCTGGTGGTGGGTTTCCATTCCGGGCTAGGGATAGGGTTTGGGAACGGCAAGGCTTAGGGCACAGGTGAGGGTACGGAAACGTGGGAGGGTCAGGCTACGTGCTGACGCACGGGTCAGTGCCAGCGTACGGGCCAGGAGTAGGCAACGGCGTAAGGTAAGGTGTAGGGCTGGTGGTTGTTTTCCGTTCCAGGCTAGGGTTAGGGTTAGGGAACGGCAAGGCTTAGGGCACAGGTGAGGGTACGGAAACGTGGGAGGGTCGGGCTACGTGCTGACGCACGGGTCAGTGCCAGCGTACTGGCCAGGAGTAGGCAACGGCGTAGGATAAAGTGTAGGGCTGGTGGTGGATTTGCGTTCCGGGCTAGGGTTAGGGTTAGGGAACGGCAAGGCTTAGGGCACAGGTGAGGATACGGAAACGTGGGAGGGTCAGGCTACGTGCAGACGCACGGGTCAGTGCCAGCGTACGGGTCAGGAGTAGGGTACGGCTTAAGGTAAGGTGTAGGGCTGGTGGTGGGTTTCTATACCGGGCTAGGGTTAGGGTTAGGGAACGGCAAGGCTTAGGGCACAAGTGAGGGTACGGAAACGTGGGAGGGTCAGGCTACGTGCTGACGCACGGTTCAGTGCCAGCGTACGGGCCAGGAATAGGGTACGGCGTAAGGTAAGGTGTAGGGCTGGTGGTGGGTTTCCATTCCGGGCTAGGGTTAGGGTTAGGGAACGGCAAGGCTTAGGGCACAGGTGAGGGTACGGAAACGTGGGAGGGTCAGGCTACGTGCTGATTCACGGGTCCGTGCCAGCGTTCGGGCCAGGAGTGGGCAACGGCGTAAGGTAAGGTGTAGGGCTTGTGGTTGATTTCCATTCCGGGATAGGGTTAGGGTTAGGGATCGGCAAGGCTTAGGGCACAGGTGAGGGTATGGAAACGTGGGAGGGTCGGGCTACGTGCAGACGCACGGGTCAGTGCCAGCGTACGGGCCAGGAGTAGGCAACGGCGTAGGATAAAGTGTAGGGCTGGTGGTGGATTTGCATTCGGGGCTAGGGTTAGGGTTAGGGAACGGCAAGGCTTAGGGCACAGGTGAGGGTACGGAAACGTGGGAGGGTCAGGCTACGTGCTGACGCACAGTTCAGTGCCAGCGTACGGGCCAGGAATAGGGTACGGCGTAAGGTAAGGTGTCAGGCTGGTGGTGGGTTTCCGTTCCGGGCTAGGGTTAGGGTTAGGGAACGGCAAGGCTTAGGGCACAGGTGAGGGTACGGAAACACGGGAGGGTAAGGCTGCGTGCTGATGCACGGTGCAGTGCCAGCGTACGGGCCAGGAGTAGGCAACGGCGTAAGGTAAGGTGTAGGGCTGGTGGTTGGTTTCCGTTCCAGGCTAGGGTTAAGGTTAGGGAACGGCAAGGCTTAGGGCACAGGTGAGGGTACGGAAACGTGGGAGCGTCGGGCTACGTGCTGACGCACGGGTCAGTGCCAGCGTACGGGCCAGGAGTAGGCAACGGCGTAGGATAAAGTGTAGGGCTGGTGGTGGATTTGTGTTCCAGGCTAGGGTTAGGGTTAGGGAACGGCAAGGCTTAGAGCACAGGTGAGGGTACGGAAACGTGGGAGGGTCAGGCTACGTGCTGACGCACGGTTCAGTGCCAGCGTACGGGCCAGGAATAGGGTACGGCGTAAGGTAAGGTGTAGGGCTGGTGCTGGGTTTCCGTTCCGGGCCAGGGTTAGGCTTAGGGAATGGCAAGGCTTAGGGCACAGGTGAGGGTACGGAAACGTGGGAGGGTCAGGCTACGTGCTGACGCACGGGTCAGTGCCAACGTACGGGCCAGGAGTAGGGTACGGCGTAAGATAAGGTGTAGGGCTTGTGGTTGATTTCCGTTCCAGGCTAGGGTTAGGGTTAGGGAACGGCAAGGCTTAGGGCAAAGGAGAGGGTACGGAAACGTGGGAGGGTCGGGCCCCGTTCTGTCGCACGGGTTAGTGCCAGCATACGGGCCAGGAGTAGGCAACGACGTAGGATAAAGTGTAGGGCTGGTGGTGGGTTTCCATTCCGGGCTAGAGTTAGGGTTAGGGAACGGCAAGGCTTAGGGCACAGGTGAGGGTACGGAAACGTGGGAGGGTCAGGCTACGTGCTGACGCACGGGTCAGTGCCAACGTACGGGCCAGGAGTAGGGTACGGCGTAAGGTAAGGTGTAGGGCTTGTGGTTGATTTCCGTTCCAGGCTAGGGTTAGGGTTAGGGAACGGCAAGGCTTAGGGCAAAGGAGAGGGTACGGAAACGTGGGAGGGTCGGGCTACGTGCTGACGCACGGGTCAGTGCCAGCGTACGGGCCAGGAGTAGGCAACGGCGTAGGATAAAGTGTAGGGCTGGTGGTGGATTTGCATTCGGGGCTAGTGTTAGGGTTAGTTAACGGCAAGGCTTAGGGCACAGGTGAGGGTACGGAAACGTGGGAGTGTCAGGCTACGTGCTGACACACAGTTCAGTGCTAGCGTACAGGCCAGGAATAGGGTACGGCGTAAGGTAAGGTGTCAGGCTGGTGGTGGGTTTCCGTTCCGGGCTAGGGTTAGGGTTAGGGAACGACAAGGCTTAGGGCAGAGGTGAAGTTACGGAAACGTGGGAGGCTCGGGCTACGTGCTGACGCACGGGTCAGTGCCAGCGTACGGGCCAGGAGTAGGCAACGGCGTAGGATAAAGTGTAGGGCTGGTGGTGGATTTCCGTTCTGGGCTAGGGTTAGGGTTAGGGAACGGCAAGGCTTAGGGCATAGGTGAGGGTACGGAAACGCGGGAGGGTAAGGCTGCGTGCTGATGCACGGTGCAGTGCCAGCGTACGGGCCAGGAGTAGGCAACGGCGTAAGGTAAGGTGTAGGGCTGGTGGTTGGTTTCCGTTTCAGGCTAGGGTTAGGGTTAGGGAACGGCAAGGCTTAGGGCACAGGTGAGGGTACGGAAACGTGGGAGCGTCGGGCTACGTGCTGACGCACGGGTCAGTGCCAGCGTACGGGCCAGGAGTAGGCAACGGCGTAGGATAAAGTGTAGGGCTGGTGGTGGATTTGCGTTCCAGGCTAGGGTTAGGGTTAGGGAACGGCAAGGCTTAGAGCCCAGGTGAGGGTACGGAAACGTGGGAGGGTCAGGCTACGTGCTGACGCACGGTTCAGTGCCAGCGTACGGGCCAGGAATAGGGTACGGCGTAAGGTAAGGTGTAGGGCTGGTGCTGGGTTTCCGTTCCGGGCCAGGGTTAGGGTTAGGGAACGGCAAGGCTTAGGGCACAGGTGAAGGTACGGAAACGTGGGAGGGTCAGGCTACGTGCTGACGCACGGGTCAGTGCCAACGAACGGGCCAGGAGTAGGGTACGGCGTAAGATAAGGTGTAGGGCTTGTGGTTGATTTCCGTTCCGGGCCAGGGTTAGGGTTAGGGAACGGCAAGTCTTAGGGCACAGGTGAGGGTACGGAAACGTGGGAGGGTCAGGCTACGTGCTGACGCACGGTTCAGTGCCAGCGTACGGGCCAGGAATAGGGTACGGCGTAAGGTAAGGTGTAGGGCTGGTGCTGGGTTTCCGTTCCGGGCCAGGTTTAGGGTTAGGGAACGGCAAGGCTTAGGGCACAGGTGAGGGTACGGAAACGTGGGAGGGTCAGGCTACGTGCTGACGCACGGGTCAGTGCCAGCGTACGGGCCAGGAGTAGGCAACGGCGTAAGGTAAGGTGTAGGGCTGGTGGTGGGTTTCTATTCCGGGCTAGGGTTAGGGTTAGGGAACGGCAAGGCTTAGGGCACAGGTGAGGGTACGGAAACGTGGGAGGGTCGGGCTACGTGCTGACGCACGGGTCAGTGCCAGCGTACTGGCCAGGAGTAGGCAACGGCGTAGGATAAAGTGTAGGGCTGGTGGTGGATTTGCGTTCCGGGCTAGGGTTAGGGTTAGGGAACGGCAAGGCTTAGGGCACAGGTGAGGATACGGAAACGTGGGAGGGTCAGGCTACGTGCAGACGCACGGGTCAGTGCCAGCGTACGGGTCAGGAGTAGGGTACGGCGTAAGGTAAGGTGTAGGGCTGGTGGTGGGTTTCTATTCCGGGCTAGGGTTAGGGTTAGGGAACGGCAAGGCTTAGGGCACTAGTGAGGGTACGGAAACGTGGGAGGGTCAGGCTACGTGCTGACGCACGGTTCAGTGCCAGCGTACGGGCCAGGAATAGGGTACGGCGTAAGGTAAGGTGTAGGGCTGGTGGTGGGTTTCCATTCTGGGCTAGGGTTAGGGTTAGGGAACGGCAAGGCTTAGGGCACAGGTGAGGGTACGGAAACGTGAGAGGGTCAGGCTACGTGCTGATTCACGGGTCCGTGCCAGCGTTCGGGCCAGGAGTGGGCAACGGCGTAAGGTAAGGTGTAGGGCTTGTGGTTGATTTCCGTTCCGGGATAGGGTTAGGGTTAGGGATCGGCAAGGCTTAGGGCACTGGTGAGGGTATGGAAACGTGGGAGGGTCGGGCTACGTGCAGACGCACGGGTCAGTGCCAGCGTACGGGCCAGGAGTAGGCAACGGCGTAGGATAAAGTGTAGGGCTGGTGGTGGATTTGCGTTCCAGGCTAGGGTTAGGGTTAGGGAACGGCAAGGCTTAGGGCACAGGTGAGGGTACGGAAACGTGGGAGGTTCAGGCTACGGGCTGACGCACGGGTCAGTGCCAGCGTACGGGTCAGGAGTAGGGTACGGCGTAAGGTAAGGTGTAGGGCTGGTGGTGGGTTTCTATTCCGGGCTAGGGTTAGGGTTAGGGAACCGCAAGGCTTAGGGCACAGTTCAGGGTACGGAAACGCGGGAGGGTAAGGCTACGTTCTGATGCACGGGTCAGAGCCAGAGTACAGGCCAGGAGTAGGCAACGGGGTAGGGTAAGGTGTAGGGCTGGTGGTGGGTTTCTATTCCGGGCTAGGGTTAGGGTTAGGGAACGGCAAGGCTTAGGGCACAGGTGAAGGTACGGAAACGTGGGAGGGTCAGGCTACATGCTGACACACGGGTCAGTGCCAGCGTACGGGCCAGGAGTAGGCAACGGCGTAAGGTAAGGTGTAGGGCTGGTGGTTGGTTTCCGTTCCAGGCTAGGGTTAGAGTTAGGGAACGGCAAGGCTTAGGGCACAGGTGAGGGTACGGAAACGTGGGAGGGTCGGGCTACGTGCTGACGCACGGGTCAGTGCCAGCGTACTGACCAGGAGTAGGCAACGGCGTAGGATAAAGTGTAGGGCTGGTGGTGGATTTGCGTTCTGGGCTAGGGTTAGGGTTAGGGAACGGCAAGGCTTAGGGCACAGGTGAGGGTACGGAAACGTGGGAGGGTCGGGCTACGTGCTGACGCACGGGTCAGTGCCAGCGTACGGGCCAGGAGTAGGCAACGGCGTAGGATAAAGTGTAGGGCTGGTGGTGGATTTGCGTTCCAGGCTAGGGTTAGGGTTAGGGAACGGCAAGGCTTAGGGCACAGTTGAGGGTACGGAAACGTGGGAGGGTCAGGCTACGTGCTGACGCACAGTTCAGTGCCAGCGTACGGGCCAGGAATAGGGTATGGCGTAAGGTAAGGTGTCAGGCGGGTGGTGGGTTTCTGTTCCGGGCTAGGGTTAGGGTTAGGGAACGACAAGGCTTAGGGCACAGGTGAAGTTACGGAAACGTGGGAGCCTCGGGCTACGTGCTGACGCACGGGTCAGTGCCAGCGTACGGGCCAGGAGTAGGCAACGGCGTAGGATAAAGTGTAGGGCTGGTGGTGGATTTGCGTTCTGGGCTAGGGTTAGGGTTAGGGAACGGCAAGGCTTAGGGCAAAGGAGAGGGTACGGAAACGTGGGAGGGTCGGGCTACGTGCTGACGCACGGGTCAGTGCCAGCGTACGGGCCAGGAGTTGGCAACGGCGTAGGATAAAGTGTAGGGCTGGTGGTGGATTTGCATTCGGGGCTAGGGTTAGGGTTTGGGAACGGCAAGGCTTAGGGCACAAGTGAGGGTACGGAAACGTGGGAGGGTCAGGCTACGTGCTGATTCACGGGTCCGTGCCAGCGTTCGGGCCAGGAGTGGGCAACGGCGTAAGGTAAGGTGTAGGGCTTGTGGTGGATTTCCGTTCCGGGATAGGGTTAGGGTTAGGGATCGGCAAGGCTTAGGGCACAGGTGAGGGTATGGAAACGTGGGAGGGTCGGGCTACGTGCAGACGCACGGGTCAGTGCCAGCGTACGGGCCAGGAGTAGGCAACGGCGTAGGATAAAGTGTAGGGCTGGTGGTGGATTTGCGTTCCAGGCTAGGGTTAGGGATAGGGAACGGCAAGGCTTAGGGCACAGGTGAGGGTACGGAAACGTGGGAGGTTCAGGCTACGTGCTGACGCACGGGTCAGTGCCAGCGTACGGGTCAGGAGTAGGGTACGGCGTAAGGTAAGGTGTAGGGCTGGTGGTGGGTTTCTATTCCGGGCTAGGGTTAGGGTTAGGGAACCGCAAGGCTTAGGGCACAGGTCAGGGTACGGAAACGCGGGAGGGTAAGGCTACGTTCTGATGCACGATTCAGAGCCAGAGTACAGGCCAGGAGTAGGCAACGGGTTAGGGTAAGGTGTAGGGCTGGTGGTGGGTTTCTATTCCGGGCTAGGGTTAGGGTTAGGGAACGGCAAGGCTTAGGGCACAGGTGAGGGTACGGAAACGTGGGTTGGTCAGGCTACATGCTGACGCACGGGTCAGTGCCAGCGTACGGGCCAGGAGTAGGCAACGGCGTAAGGTAAGGTGTAGGGCTGGTAGTTGGTTTCCGTTCCAGGCTAGGGTTAGAGTTAGGGAACGTAAGGCTTAGGGCACAGGTGAGGGTACGGAAACGTGGGAGGGTCGGGCTACGTGCTGACGCACGGGTCAGTGCCAGCGTACTGGCCAGGAGTAGGCAACGGCGTAGGATAAAGTGTAGGGCTGGTGGTGGATTTGCGTTCCAGGCTAGGGTTAGGGTTAGGGAACGGCAAGGCTTAGGGCTCAGGTGAGGGTACGGAAACGTGGGAGGGTCAGGCTACGTGCTGACGCACGGTTCAGTGCCAGCGTACGGGCCAGGAATAGGGTACGGCGTAAGGTAAGGTGTAGGGCTGGTGGTGGGTTTCCGTTCTGGCCTAGGGTTAGGGTTAGGGAACTGCAAGGCTTAGGGCACAGGTGAGGGTACGGAAACGTGGGAGGGTCAGGCTACGTGCTGACGCACGGGTCAGTGCCAACGTACGGGCCAGGAGTAGGGTACGGCGTAAGGTAAGGTGTAGGGCTTGTGGTTGATTTCCGTTCCAGGCTAGGGTTAGGGTTAGGGAACGGCAAGGCTTAGGGCAAAGGAGAGGGTACGGAAACGTGGGAGGGTCGGGCTACGTGCTGACGCACGGGTCAGTGCCAGCGTACGGGCCAGGAGTAGGCAACGGCGTAGGATAAAGTGTAGGGCTGGTGGTGGATTTGCATTCGGGGCTAGGGTTAGGGTTAGGGAACGGCAAGGCTTAGGGCACAGGTGAGGGTACGGAAACGTGGGAGGGTCAGGCTATGTGCTGACGCACGGGTCAGTGCCCGCGTACGGGCCAGTAGTAGGCAACGGCTTAAGGTAAGGTGTAGGGCTGGTGGTGGGTTTCTATTCCGGGCTAGGGTTAGGGTTAGGGAACGGCAAGGCTTAGGGCACAGGTGAGGGTACAGAAACGTGGGAGGGTCGGGCTACGTGCTGACGCACGGGTCAGTGCCAGCGTACGGGCCAGGAGTAGGCAACGGCTTAAGGTAAGGTGTAGGGCTGGTGGTGGGTTTCTATTCCGGTCTAGGGTTAGGGTTAGGGAACGGCAAGGCTTAGGGCACAGGTGAGGGTACAGAAACGTGGGAGAGTCGGGCTACGTGATGACGCACGGGTCAGTGCCAGCGTACGGGCCAGGAGTAGGCAACGGCGTAGGATAAAGTGTAGGGCTGGTGGTGGATTTGCATTCGGGGCTAGGGTTAGGGTTAGGGAACGGCAAGGCTTAGGGCACAGGTGAGGGTACGGAAACGTGGGAGGGTCAGGCTACGTGCTGACGCACAGGTCAGTGCCAGCGTACAGGTCAGGTGTACGGTATGGCGTAAGGTAACGTGTAGGGCTGGTGGTGGGTTTCTATTCCGGGCTAGGGTTAGGGTTAGGGAACGGCAAGGCTTAGGGCACAGGTGAGGGCACGGAAACGTGGGAGGGTCAGGCTACGTGCTGACGCACGTGTCAGTGCCAGCGTACGGGTCAGGAGTAGGGTACGGCATAAGGTAAGGTGTAGGGCTGGTGGTGGGTTTCTATTCCGGGCTAGGGTTAGGGTTAGGGAACGGCAAGGCTTAGGGCACAGGTGAGGGTACGGAAACGTGGGAGGGTCAGGCTACGTGCTGACGCACGGTTCAGTGCCAGCGTACGGGCCAGGAATAGGGTACGGCGTAAGGTAAGGTGTAGGGCTGGTGGTGGGTTTCCGTTCTGGCCTAGGGTTAGGGTTAGGGAACTGCAAGGCTTAGGGCACAGGTGAGGGTACGGAAACGTGGGAGGGTCAGGCTACGTGCTGACGCACTTGTCAGTGCCAACGTACGGGCCAGGAGTAGGGTACGGCGTAAGGTAAGGTGTAGGGCTTGTGGTTGATTTCCGTTCCAGGCTAGGGTTAGGGTTAGGGAATGGCAAGGCTTAGGGCAAAGGAGAGGGTACGGAAACGTGGGAGGGTCGGGCTACGTGCTGACGCACGGGTCAGTGCCAGCGTACGGGCCAGGAGTAGGCAACGGCGTAGGATAAAGTGTAGGGCTGGTGGTGGATTTGCATTCGGGGCTAGGGTTAGGGTTAGGGAACGGCAAGGCTTAGGGCACAGGTGAGGGTACGGAAACATGGGAGGGTCAGGCTAGGTGCTGACGCACAGTTCAGTGCCAGCGTATGGGCCAGGAATAGGGTACGGCGTAAGGTAAGGTGTCAGGCTGGTGGTGGGTTTCCGTTCCGGGCTAGGGTTAGGGTTAGGGAATGACAAGGGTTAGGGCACAGGTGAAGTTACGGAAACGTGGGAGGCTCGGGCTACGTGCTGACGCACGGGTCAGTGCCAGCGTACGGGCCAGGAGTAGGCAACGGCGTAGGATAAAGTGTAGGGCTGGTGGTGGATTTGCGTTCTGGGCTAGGGTTAGGGTGAGGGAACGGCAAGGCTTACGGCACAGGTGAGGGTTCGGAAACGCGGGAGGGTAAGGCTGCGTGCTGATGCACGGTGCAGTGCCAGCGTACGGGCCAGGAGTAGGCAACGGCGTAAGGTAATGTGTAGGGCTGGTGGTTGGTTTCCGTTCCAGGCTAGGGTTAGGGTTAGGGAACGGCAAGGCTTAGGGCACAGGTGAGGGTACGGAAACGTGGGAGCGTCTGGCTACGTGCTGACGCACGGGTCAGTGCCAGCGTACGGGCCAGGAGTAGGCAACGGCGTAGGATAAAGTGTAGGGCTGGTGGTGGATTTGTGTTCCAGGCTAGGGTTAGGGTTAGGGAACGGCAAGGCTTAGAGCACAGGTGAGGGTACAGAAACGTGGGAGAGTCGGGCTACGTGATGACGCATGGGTCAGTGCCAGCGTACGGGCCAGGAGTAGGGTAAGGCGTAAGGTAAGGTGTAGGGCTGGTGCTGGGTTTCCGTTCCGGGCCAGGGTTAGGGTTAGGGAACGGCAAGGCTTAGGGCACAGGTGAGGGTACGGAAACGTGGGAGGGTCAGGCTACGTGCTGACGCACGGGTCAGTGCCAACGTACGGGCCAGGAGTAGGGTACGGCTCAAGATAAGGTGTAGGGCTTGTGGTTGATTTCCGTTTCAGGCTAGGGTTAGGGTTAGGGAACGGCAAGGCTTAGGGCAAAGGAGAGGGTACGGAAACGTGGGAGGGTCGGGCCCCGTTCTGTAACACGGGTTAGTGCCAGCATACGGGCCAGGAGTAGGCAACGACGTAGGATAAAGTGTAGGGCTGGTGGTGGGTTTCCATTCCGGGCTAGAGTTAGGGTTAGGGAACGGCAAGGCTTAGGGCACAGGTGAGGGTATGGAAAGGTGGGAGGGTCAGGCTACGTGCTGACGCACGGGTCAGTGCCAGCGTACGGGCCAGGAGAAGGCAACGGCGTAGGATAAAGTGTAGGGCTGGTGGTGGATTTGCATTCGGGGCTAGGGTTAGGGTTAGGGTACGGCAAGGCTTAGGGCACAGGTGAGGGTACGGAAACGTGGGAGGGTCAGGCTATGTGCTGACGCACGGGTCAGTGCCCGCGTACGGGCCAGTAGTAGGCAACGGCTTAAGGTAAGGTGTAGGGCTGGTGGTGGGTTTCTATTCCGGGCTAGGGTTAGGGTTAGGGAACGGCAAGGCTTAGGGCACAGGTGAGGGTACAGAAACGTGGGAGGGTCGGGCTACGTGCTGACGCACGGGTCAGTGCCAGCGTACGGGCCAGGAGTAGGCAACGGCTTAAGGTAAGGTGTAGGGCTGGTGGTGGGTTTCTATTCCGGTCTAGGGTTAGGGTTAGGGAACGGCAAGGCTTAGGGCACAGGTGAGGGTACAGAAACGTGGGAGAGTCGGGATACGTGATGACGCACGGGTCAGTGCCAGCGTACGGGCCAGGAGTAGGCAACGGCGTAGGATAAAGTGTAGGGCTGGTGGTGGATTTGCATTCGGGGCTAGGGTTAGGGTTAGGGAACGGCAAGGCTTAGGGCACAGGTGAGGGTACGGAAACGTGGGAGGGTCAGGCTACGTGCTGACGCACAGGTCAGTGCCAGCGTACAGGTCAGGTGTACGGTACGGCGTAAGGTAACGTGTAGGGCTGGTGGTGGGTTTCTATTCCGGGCTAGGGTTAGGGTTAGGGAACGGCAAGGCTTAGGGCACAGGTGAGGGCACGGAAACGTGGGAGGGTCGGGCTACGTGCTGACGCACGTGTCAGTGCCAGCGTACGGGTCAGGAGTAGGGTACGGCATAAGGTAAGGTGTAGGGCTGGTGGTGGGTTTCTATTCCGGGCTAGGGTTAGGGTTAGGGAACGGCAAGGCTTAGGGCACAGGTGAGGGTACGGAAACGTGGGAGGGTCAGGCTACGTGCTGACGCACGGTTCAGTGCCAGCGTACGGGCCAGGAATAGGGTACGGCGTAAGGTAAGGTGTAGGGCTGGTGGTGGGTTTCCGTTCTGGCCTAGGGTTAGGGTTAGGGAACTGCAAGGCTTAGGGCACAGGTGAGGGTACGGAAACGTGGGAGGGTCAGGCTACGTGCTGACGCACGGGTCAGTGCCAACGTACGGGCCAGGAGTAGGGTACGGCGTAAGGTAAGGTGTAGGGCTTGTGGTTGATTTCCGTTCCAGGCTAGGGTTAGGGTTAGGGAACGGCAAGGCTTAGGGGAAAGGAGAGGGTACGGAAACGTGGGAGGGTCGGGCTACGTGCTGACGCACGGGTCAGTGCCAGCGTACGGGCCAGGAGTAGGCAACGGCGTAGGATAAAGTGTAGGGCTGGTGGTGGATTTGCATTCGGGGCTAGGGTTAGGGTTAGGGAACGGCAAGGCTTAGGGCACAGGTGAGGGTACGGAAACATGGGAGGGTCAGGCTAGGTGCTGACGCACAGTTCAGTGCCAGCGTATGGGCCAGGAATAGGGTACGGCGTAAGGTAAGGTGTCAGGCTGGTGGTGGGTTTCCGTTCCGGGCTAGGGTTAGGGTTAGGGAATGACAAGGGTTAGGGCACAGGTGAAGTTACGGAAACGTGGGAGGCTCGGGCTACGTGCTGACGCACGGGTCAGTGCCAGCGTACGGGGCAGGAGTAGGGAACGGCGTAGGATAAAGTGTAGGGCTGGTGGTGGATTTGCGTTCTGGGCTAGGGTTAGGGTGAGGGAACGGCAAGGCTTACGGCACAGGTGAGGGTTCGGAAACGCGGGAGGGTAAGGCTGCGTGCTGATGCACGGTGCAGTGCCAGCGTACGGGCCAGGAGTAGGCAACGGCGTAAGGTAAGGTGTAGGGCTGGTGGTTGGTTTCCGTTCCAGGCTAGGGTTAGGGTTAGGGAACGGCAAGGCTTAGGGCACAGGTGAGGGTACGGAAACGTGGGAGCGTCTGGCTACGTGCTGACGCACGGTTCAGTGCCAGCGTACGGGCCAGGAGTAGGCAACGGCGTAGGATAAAGTGTAGGGCTGGTGGTGGATTTGTGTTCCAGGCTAGGGTTAGGGTTAGGGAACGGCAAGGCTTAGAGCACAGGTGAGGGTACAGAAACGTGGGAGAGTCGGGCTACGTGATGACGCATGGGTCAGTGCCAGCGTACGGGCCAGGAGTAGGGTAAGGCGTAAGGTAAGGTGTAGGGCTGGTGCTGGGTTTCCGTTCCGGGCCAGGGTTAGGGTTAGGGAACGGCAAGGCTTAGGGCACAGGTGAGGGTACGGAAACGTGGGAGGGTCAGGCTACGTGCTGACGCACGGGTCAGTGCCAACGTACGGGCCAGGAGTAGGGTACGGCTCAAGATAAGGTGTAGGGCTTGTGGTTGATTTCCGTTTCAGGCTAGGGTTAGGGTTAGGGAACGGCAAGGCTTAGGGCAAAGGAGAGGGTACGGAAACGTGGGAGGGTCGGGCCCCGTTCTGTAACACGGGTTAGTGCCAGCATACGGGCCAGGAGTAGGCAACGACGTAGGATAAAGTGTAGGGCTGGTGGTGGGTTTCCATTCCGGGCTAGAGTTAGGGTTAGGGAACGGCAAGGCTTAGGGCACAGGTGAGGGTACGGAAACGTGGGAGGGTCAGGCTACGTGCTGACGCACGGGTCAGTGCCAGCGTACGGGCCAGGAGAAGGCAACGGCGTAGGATAAAGTGTAGGGCTGGTGGTGGATTTGCATTCGGGGCTAGGGTTAGGGTTAGGGAACGGCAAGGCTTAGGGCACAGGTGAGGGTACGGAAACGTGGGAGGGTCAGGCTATGTGCTGACGCACGGGTCAGTGCCTGCGTACGGGCCAGTAGTAGGCAACGGCTTAAGGTAAGGTGTAGGGCTGGTGGTGGGTTTCTATTCCGGGCTAGGGTTAGGGTTAGGGACCCGCAAGGCTTAGGGCACAGGTCAGGGTACGGAAACGCGGGAGGGTAAGGCTACGTTCTGATGCACGAGTTAGAGCCAGAGTACAGGCCAGGAGTAGGCAACGGGGTAGGGTAAGGTGTAGGGCTGGTGGTGGGTTTCTATTCCGGGCTAGGGTTAGGGTTAGGGAACGGCAAGGCTTAGGGCACAGGTGAGGGTACGGAAACGTGGGTTGGTCAGGCTACATGCTGACGCACGGGTCAGTGCCAGCGTACGGGCCAGGAGTAGGCAACGGCGTAAGGTAAGGTGTAGGGCTGGTGGTTGGTTTCCGTTCCAGGCTAGGGTTAGAGTTAGGGAACGCAAGGCTTAGGGCACAGGTGAGGGTACGGAAACGTGGGAGGGTCGGGCTACGTGCTGACGCACGGGTCAGTGCCAGCGTACTGGCCAGGAGTAGGCAACGGCGTAGGATAAAGTGTAGGGCTGGTGGTGGATTTGCGTTCCGGGCTAGGGTTAGGGTTAGGGAACGGCAAGGCTTAGGGCATAGGTGAGGGTACGGAAACGTGGGAGGGTCAGGCTACGTGCTGACGCACGGGTCAGTGCCAGCGTACGGGTCAGGAGTAGGGTACGGCGTAAGGTAACGTGTAGGGCTGGTGGTGGGTTTCTATTCCGGTCTAGGGTTAGGGTTAGGGAACGGCAAGGCTTAGGGCACAGGTCAGGGTACGGAAACGCGGGAGGGTAAGGCTACGTGCTGATGAACGGGTCAGTGCCAGAGTACAGGCCAGGAGTCGGCAATGGCGTAGGGTAAGGTGTAGGGCTGGTGGTTGGTTTCCGTTTCAGGCTAGGGTTAGGGTTAGGGAACGGCAAGGCTTAGGGCACAGGTGAGGGTACGGAAACGTGGGAGCGTCGGGCTACGTGCTGACGCACGGGTCAGTGCCAGCGTACGGGCCAGGAGTAGGCAACGGCGTAGGATAAAGTGTAGGGCTGGTGGTGGATTTGCGTTCCAGGCTAGGGTTAGGGTTAGGGAACGGCAAGGCTTAGAGCCCAGGTGAGGGTACGGAAACGTGGGAGGGTCAGGCTACGTGCTGACGCACGGTTCAGTGCCAGCGTACGGGCCAGGAATAGGGTACGGCGTAAGGTAAGGTGTAGGGCTGGTGCTGGGTTTCCGTTCCGGGCCAGGGTTAGGGTTAGGGAACGGCAATGCTTAGGGCACAGGTGAAGGTACGGAAACGTGGGAGGGTCAGGCTACGTGCTGACGCAC
Source organism: Mesoplodon bidens (assembly GCF_964165515.1). Lineage (NCBI taxonomy): Eukaryota > Metazoa > Chordata > Mammalia > Artiodactyla > Ziphiidae > Mesoplodon > Mesoplodon bidens. The sequence continues at coordinate 69,156 of NW_027672320.1, read as the reverse complement.
GGTTCAGTGCCAGCGTACGGGCCAGGAATAGGGTTCGGTGTAATGTAAGGTGTAGGGCTGGTGGTGGGTTTCCGTTCTGGGCTAGGGTTAGGGTTAGGGAATGGCAAGTCTTAGGGCACAGGTGAGGGTACGGAAACGTGGGAGGGTCAGGCTATGTGCTGACGCACGGGTCAGTGCCAACGTACGGTCCAGGAGTAGGGTACGGCGTAAGGTAAGGTGTAGGGCTTGTGGTTGATTTCCGTTCAAGGCTATCGTTAGGGTTAGGGAACGGCAAGGCTTAGGGCAAAGGAGAGGGTACGGAAACGTGGGAGGGTCGGGCCCCGTGCTGACGCTCGGGTTAGTGCCAGCATACGGGCCAGGAGTAGGCAACGGCGTAGGATAAAGTGTAGGGCTGGTGGTGGGTTTCCATTCCGGGCTAGGGTTAGGGTTAGGGAACGGCAACGCTTAGGGCACAGGTGAGGGTACGGAAACGTGGGAGGGTCAGGCTACATGGTGACGCACGGGTCAGTGCCAGCGTACGGGCCAGGAGTAGGCAACGGCGTAAGGTAAGGTGTAGGGCTGGTTGTGGGTTTCTATTCCGGGCTAGGGTTAGGGTTAGGGAACGGCAAGGCTTAGGGCACAGGTGAGGGTACAGAAACGTGGGAGGGTCGGGCTACGTGCTGACGCACGGGTCAGTGCCAGTGTACGGGCCAGGAGTATGCAACGGCGTAGGATACAGTGTAGGGCTGGTGGTTGATTTCCGTTCCGGGCTAGTGTTAGGGTTAGGGAACGGCAAGGCTTAGGGCATAGGTGAGGTTACGGAAACGTGGGAAGGTCAGGCTACGTGCTGACGCACGGGTCAGTGCCAGCGTACGGGCCAGGAGTAGGCAACGGCGTAAGGTAAGGTGTAGGGCTGGTGGTTGGTTTCCGTTCCAGGCTAGGGTTAGGGTTAGGGAACGGCAAGGCTTAGGGCACAGGTGAGGGTACGGAAACGTGGGAGGGTCGGGCTACGTGCTGACGCACGTGTCAGTGCCAGCGTACGGGCCAGGAGTAGGCAACGGCGTAGGATAAAGTGTAGGGCTGGTGGTGGATTTGCGTTCCGGGCTAGGGTTACGGTTAGGGAACGGCAAGGCTTAGGGCACAGGTGAGGGTACGGAAACGTGGGAGGGTCAGGCTACGTGCTGACGCACAGTTCAGTGCCAGCGTACAGGTCAGGAGTAGGGTACGGCGTAAGGAAAGGTGTAGGGCTGGTGGTGGGTTTTTCTTCCGGGCTAGGGTTAGGGTTAGGGAACGGCAAGGCTTAGGGCACAGGTGAGGGTACGGAAACGTGGGAGGGTCAGGCTACGTGCTGACGCACGTGTCAGTGCCAGCGTACGGGTCAGGAGTAGGGTACGGCGTAAGGTAAGGTGTAGGGCTGGTGGTGGGTTTCTATTCCGTGCTAGGGTTAGGGTTAGGGAACGGCAAGGCTTAGGGCACAGGTGAGGGTACGGAAACGTGGGAGGGTCAGGCTACGTGCTGACGCACGGTTCAATGCCAGCGTACGGGCCAGGAATAGGGTACGGCGTAAGGTAAGGTGTAGGGCTGGTGGTGGGTTTCCGTTCCGGGCTAGGGTTAGGGTTAGGGAACGGCAAGGCTTACGGCACAGGTGAGGGTACGGAAACGTGGGAGTGTCGTTCTACGTGCTGACGCACGGGTTAATGCCAGCGTACGGGACAGGAGTAGGCAACGGCGTAGGATAAATTGTAGGGCTGGTGGTGGATTTGCGTTCAGGGCTAGGGTTAGGTTGAGGGAACGGCAAGGCTTAGGGCACAGGAGAAGGTACGGAAACGCCAGAGTGTAAGGCTACGTGCTGATGCACGGGGCAGTGCCAGAGTACAGGCCAGGAGTAGGCAACGGCGTAGGGTAAGGTGTACGGCTGGTGGTGGGTTTCCATTCCGGGCTATGGTTAGGGTTAGGGAACGGCAAGTCTTAGGGGACAAGTGAGGGTACGGAAACGTGGGAGGGTCAGGCTTCGTGCTGACTCACGGTTCAGTGCTAGCGTACGGGCCAGGAATAGGGTACGGCGTAAGGTAAGGTGTAGGGCTGGTGGTGGGTTTCCATTCCGGGCTAGGGTTAGGGTTAGGGAACGGCAAGGCTTAGGGCACAGCTGAGGGAACGGAAAAGTGGGAGGGTCAGGCTACGTGCTGATTCACGGGTCCGTGCCAGCGTACGGGCCAGGAGTGGGCAACGGCGTAAGGTAAGGTGTAGGGCTTGTGGTTGATTTACGTTCCGGGATAGGGTTAGGGTTAGGGAACGGCAAGGCTTAGGGCACAGGTGAGGGTACGGAAACGTGGGAGGGTCAGGCTACGTGCTGACGCACGGGTCGGTGCCAGCGTACGGGTCAGGAGTAGGGTACGGCGTAAGGTAAGGTGTAGGGCTGGTGGTGGGTTTCTATTCCGGTCTAGGGTTAGGGTTAGGGAACGGCAAGGCTTAGGGCACAGGTCAGGGTACGGAAACGCGGGAGGGTAAGGCTACGTGCTGATGAACGGGTCAGTGCCAGAGTACAGGCCAGGAGTAGGCAACGGCGTAGTGTAAGGTGTAGGGCTGGTGGTTGGTTTCCGTTCCAGGCTAGGGTTAGGGTTAGGGAACGGCAAGGCTTAGGGCACAGGGGTGGGTACGGAAACGTGGGAGGGTCGGGCTACGTGCTGACGCACGGGTCAGTGCCAGCATACGGGCCAGGAGTAGGCAACGGCGTAGGATAAAGTGTAGGGCTGGTGGTGGGTTTCCATTCCGGGCTAGGGTTAGGGTTAGGGAACGGCAACGCTTAGGGCACAGGTGAGGGTACGGAAACGTGGGAGTTTCGGGCTACGTGCTGATGCACGGGTCAGTGCCAGCGTACGGGCCAGGAGTAGGCAACGGCGTAGGATAAAGTGTAGGGCTGGTGGTGGATTTGCGTTCCGGGCTAGGGTTAGGGTTAGGGAACGGCAAGGCTTAGGGCACAGGTGAGGGTACGGAAACGTGGGAGGGTCAGGCTACGTGCTGACGCACGGTTCAGTGCCAGCGTACGGGCCAGGAATAGGGTACGGCGTAAGGTAAGGTGTCAGGCTGGTGGTGGGTTTCCGTTCCGGGCTAGGGTTAGGGTTAGGGAACGACAAGGCTTAGGGCACAGGTGAAGTTACGGAAAGGTGGGAAGCTCGGGCTACGTGCTGACGCACGGGTCAGTGCCAGCATACGGGCCAGGAGTAGGCAACGGCGTAGGATAAAGTGTAGGGCTGGTGGTGGATTTGCGTTCTGGGCTAGGGTTAGTGTTAGGGAACGGCAAGGCTTAGGGCACAGGTGAGGGTACAGAAACGCGGGAGGGTAAGGCTGCGTGCTGATGCACGGGGCAGTGCCAGCGTACGGGCCAGGAGTAGGCAACGGCGTAAGGTAAGGTGTAGGGCTGGTGGTTGGTTTCCGTTCCAGGCTAGGGTTAGGGTTAGGGAACGGCAAGGCTTACGGCACAGGTGAGGGTACGGAAACGTGGGAGGGTCGGGCTACGTGCTGACGCACGGGTCAGTGCCAGCGTACGGGCCAGGAGTAGGCAACGGCGTAGGATAAAGTGTAGGGCTGGTAGTGGATTTGCGTTCCAGGCTAGGGTTAGGGTTAGGGAACGGCAAGGCTTAGGGCACAGGTGAGGGTACGGAAACGTGGGAGGGTCAGGCTACGTGCTGACGCACGGTTCAGTGCCAGCGTACGGGCCAGGAATAGGGTACGGTGTAAGGTAAGGTGTAGGGCTGGTGGTGGGTTTCCGTTCCGGGCTAGGGTTAGGGTTAGGGTACGGCAAGGCTTAGGGAACAGGTGAGGGTACGGAAACGTGGGAGGGTCAGGCTACGTGCTGACGCACGGGTCAGTGCCAACGTACGGGCCAGGAGTAGGGTACGGCGTAAGATAAGGTGTAGGGCTTGTGGTTCATTTCCGTTCCAGGCTAGGGTTAGGGTTAGGGAACGGCAAGGCTTAGGGCAAAGGAGAGGGTACGGAAACGTGGGAGGGTCGGGCCCCGTTCTGACGCACGGGTTATTACCAGCATACGGGCCAGGAGTAGGCAACGGCGTAGGATAAAGTGTAGGGCTGGTGGTGGGTTTCCATTCCGGGCTAGGGTTAGGGTTAGGGAACGGCAAGGCTTAGGGCACAGGTGAGGGTACGGAAACGTGGGAGGGTCAGGCTACGTGCTGACGCACGGGTCAGTGCCAGCGTACGGGCCAGGAGTAGGCAACGGCGTAGGATAAAGTGTAGGCTGGTGCTGGATTTGCGTTCTGGGCTAGGGTTAGGGTTAGGGAACGGCAAGGCTTAGGGCACAGGAGAGGGTACGGAAACGCGGGAGGGTAAGGCTACGTGCTGATGCACGGGGCAGTGCCAGAGTACAGGCCAGGAGTAGGCAACGGCGTAGGGTAAGGTGTAGGGCTGGTGGTGGGTTTCCATTCCGGGCTAGGGATAGGGTTTGGGAACGGCAAGGCTTAGGGCACAGGTGAGGGTACGGAAACGTGGGAGGGTCAGGCTACGTGCTGACGCACGGGTCAGTGCCAGCGTACGGGCCAGGAGTAGGCAACGGCGTAAGGTAAGGTGTAGGGCTGGTGGTTGTTTTCCGTTCCAGGCTAGGGTTAGGGTTAGGGAACGGCAAGGCTTAGGGCACAGGTGAGGGTACGGAAACGTGGGAGGGTCGGGCTACGTGCTGACGCACGGGTCAGTGCCAGCGTACTGGCCAGGAGTAGGCAACGGCGTAGGATAAAGTGTAGGGCTGGTGGTGGATTTGCGTTCCGGGCTAGGGTTAGGGTTAGGGAACGGCAAGGCTTAGGGCACAGGTGAGGATACGGAAACGTGGGAGGGTCAGGCTACGTGCAGACGCACGGGTCAGTGCCAGCGTACGGGTCAGGAGTAGGGTACGGCTTAAGGTAAGGTGTAGGGCTGGTGGTGGGTTTCTATACCGGGCTAGGGTTAGGGTTAGGGAACGGCAAGGCTTAGGGCACAAGTGAGGGTACGGAAACGTGGGAGGGTCAGGCTACGTGCTGACGCACGGTTCAGTGCCAGCGTACGGGCCAGGAATAGGGTACGGCGTAAGGTAAGGTGTAGGGCTGGTGGTGGGTTTCCATTCCGGGCTAGGGTTAGGGTTAGGGAACGGCAAGGCTTAGGGCACAGGTGAGGGTACGGAAACGTGGGAGGGTCAGGCTACGTGCTGATTCACGGGTCCGTGCCAGCGTTCGGGCCAGGAGTGGGCAACGGCGTAAGGTAAGGTGTAGGGCTTGTGGTTGATTTCCATTCCGGGATAGGGTTAGGGTTAGGGATCGGCAAGGCTTAGGGCACAGGTGAGGGTATGGAAACGTGGGAGGGTCGGGCTACGTGCAGACGCACGGGTCAGTGCCAGCGTACGGGCCAGGAGTAGGCAACGGCGTAGGATAAAGTGTAGGGCTGGTGGTGGATTTGCATTCGGGGCTAGGGTTAGGGTTAGGGAACGGCAAGGCTTAGGGCACAGGTGAGGGTACGGAAACGTGGGAGGGTCAGGCTACGTGCTGACGCACAGTTCAGTGCCAGCGTACGGGCCAGGAATAGGGTACGGCGTAAGGTAAGGTGTCAGGCTGGTGGTGGGTTTCCGTTCCGGGCTAGGGTTAGGGTTAGGGAACGGCAAGGCTTAGGGCACAGGTGAGGGTACGGAAACACGGGAGGGTAAGGCTGCGTGCTGATGCACGGTGCAGTGCCAGCGTACGGGCCAGGAGTAGGCAACGGCGTAAGGTAAGGTGTAGGGCTGGTGGTTGGTTTCCGTTCCAGGCTAGGGTTAAGGTTAGGGAACGGCAAGGCTTAGGGCACAGGTGAGGGTACGGAAACGTGGGAGCGTCGGGCTACGTGCTGACGCACTGGTCAGTGCCAGCGTACGGGCCAGGAGTAGGCAACGGCGTAGGATAAAGTGTAGGGCTGGTGGTGGATTTGTGTTCCAGGCTAGGGTTAGGGTTAGGGAACGGCAAGGCTTAGAGCACAGGTGAGGGTACGGAAACGTGGGAGGGTCAGGCTACGTGCTGACGCACGGTTCAGTGCCAGCGTACGGGCCAGGAATAGGGTACGGCGTAAGGTAAGGTGTAGGGCTGGTGCTGGGTTTCCGTTCCGGGCCAGGGTTAGGCTTAGGGAATGGCAAGGCTTAGGGCACAGGTGAGGGTACGGAAACGTGGGAGGGTCAGGCTACGTGCTGACGCACGGGTCAGTGCCAACGTACGGGCCAGGAGTAGGGTACGGCGTAAGATAAGGTGTAGGGCTTGTGGTTGATTTCCGTTCCAGGCTAGGGTTAGGGTTAGGGAACGGCAAGGCTTAGGGCAAAGGAGAGGGTACGGAAACGTGGGAGGGTCGGGCCCCGTTCTGTCGCACGGGTTAGTGCCAGCATACGGGCCAGGAGTAGGCAACGACGTAGGATAAAGTGTAGGGCTGGTGGTGGGTTTCCATTCCGGGCTAGAGTTAGGGTTAGGGAACGGCAAGGCTTAGGGCACAGGTGAGGGTACGGAAACGTGGGAGGGTCAGGCTACGTGCTGACGCACGGGTCAGTGCCAACGTACGGGCCAGGAGTAGGGTACGGCGTAAGGTAAGGTGTAGGGCTTGTGGTTGATTTCCGTTCCAGGCTAGGGTTAGGGTTAGGGAACGGCAAGGCTTAGGGCAAAGGAGAGGGTACGGAAACGTGGGAGGGTCGGGCTACGTGCTGACGCACGGGTCAGTGCCAGCGTACGGGCCAGGAGTAGGCAACGGCGTAGGATAAAGTGTAGGGCTGGTGGTGGATTTGCATTCGGGGCTAGTGTTAGGGTTAGTTAACGGCAAGGCTTAGGGCACAGGTGAGGGTACGGAAACGTGGGAGTGTCAGGCTACGTGCTGACACACAGTTCAGTGCTAGCGTACAGGCCAGGAATAGGGTACGGCGTAAGGTAAGGTGTCAGGCTGGTGGTGGGTTTCCGTTCCGGGCTAGGGTTAGGGTTAGGGAACGACAAGGCTTAGGGCAGAGGTGAAGTTACGGAAACGTGGGAGGCTCGGGCTACGTGCTGACGCACGGGTCAGTGCCAGCGTACGGGCCAGGAGTAGGCAACGGCGTAGGATAAAGTGTAGGGCTGGTGGTGGATTTCCGTTCTGGGCTAGGGTTAGGGTTAGGGAACGGCAAGGCTTAGGGCATAGGTGAGGGTACGGAAACGCGGGAGGGTAAGGCTGCGTGCTGATGCACGGTGCAGTGCCAGCGTACGGGCCAGGAGTAGGCAACGGCGTAAGGTAAGGTGTAGGGCTGGTGGTTGGTTTCCGTTTCAGGCTAGGGTTAGGGTTAGGGAACGGCAAGGCTTAGGGCACAGGTGAGGGTACGGAAACGTGGGAGCGTCGGGCTACGTGCTGACGCACGGGTCAGTGCCAGCGTACGGGCCAGGAGTAGGCAACGGCGTAGGATAAAGTGTAGGGCTGGTGGTGGATTTGCGTTCCAGGCTAGGGTTAGGGTTAGGGAACGGCAAGGCTTAGAGCCCAGGTGAGGGTACGGAAACGTGGGAGGGTCAGGCTACGTGCTGACGCACGGTTCAGTGCCAGCGTACGGGCCAGGAATAGGGTACGGCGTAAGGTAAGGTGTAGGGCTGGTGCTGGGTTTCCGTTCCGGGCCAGGGTTAGGGTTAGGGAACGGCAAGGCTTAGGGCACAGGTGAAGGTACGGAAACGTGGGAGGGTCAGGCTACGTGCTGACGCACGGGTCAGTGCCAACGAACGGGCCAGGAGTAGGGTACGGCGTAAGATAAGGTGTAGGGCTTGTGGTTGATTTCCGTTCCGGGCCAGGGTTAGGGTTAGGGAACGGCAAGTCTTAGGGCACAGGTGAGGGTACGGAAACGTGGGAGGGTCAGGCTACGTGCTGACGCACGGTTCAGTGCCAGCGTACGGGCCAGGAATAGGGTACGGCGTAAGGTAAGGTGTAGGGCTGGTGCTGGGTTTCCGTTCCGGGCCAGGTTTAGGGTTAGGGAACGGCAAGGCTTAGGGCACAGGTGAGGGTACGGAAACGTGGGAGGGTCAGGCTACGTGCTGACGCACGGGTCAGTGCCAGCGTACGGGCCAGGAGTAGGCAACGGCGTAAGGTAAGGTGTAGGGCTGGTGGTGGGTTTCTATTCCGGGCTAGGGTTAGGGTTAGGGAACGGCAAGGCTTAGGGCACAGGTGAGGGTACGGAAACGTGGGAGGGTCGGGCTACGTGCTGACGCACGGGTCAGTGCCAGCGTACTGGCCAGGAGTAGGCAACGGCGTAGGATAAAGTGTAGGGCTGGTGGTGGATTTGCGTTCCGGGCTAGGGTTAGGGTTAGGGAACGGCAAGGCTTAGGGCACAGGTGAGGATACGGAAACGTGGGAGGGTCAGGCTACGTGCAGACGCACGGGTCAGTGCCAGCGTACGGGTCAGGAGTAGGGTACGGCGTAAGGTAAGGTGTAGGGCTGGTGGTGGGTTTCTATTCCGGGCTAGGGTTAGGGTTAGGGAACGGCAAGGCTTAGGGCACTAGTGAGGGTACGGAAACGTGGGAGGGTCAGGCTACGTGCTGACGCACGGTTCAGTGCCAGCGTACGGGCCAGGAATAGGGTACGGCGTAAGGTAAGGTGTAGGGCTGGTGGTGGGTTTCCATTCTGGGCTAGGGTTAGGGTTAGGGAACGGCAAGGCTTAGGGCACAGGTGAGGGTACGGAAACGTGAGAGGGTCAGGCTACGTGCTGATTCACGGGTCCGTGCCAGCGTTCGGGCCAGGAGTGGGCAACGGCGTAAGGTAAGGTGTAGGGCTTGTGGTTGATTTCCGTTCCGGGATAGGGTTAGGGTTAGGGATCGGCAAGGCTTAGGGCACTGGTGAGGGTATGGAAACGTGGGAGGGTCGGGCTACGTGCAGACGCACGGGTCAGTGCCAGCGTACGGGCCAGGAGTAGGCAACGGCGTAGGATAAAGTGTAGGGCTGGTGGTGGATTTGCGTTCCAGGCTAGGGTTAGGGTTAGGGAACGGCAAGGCTTAGGGCACAGGTGAGGGTACGGAAACGTGGGAGGTTCAGGCTACGGGCTGACGCACGGGTCAGTGCCAGCGTACGGGTCAGGAGTAGGGTACGGCGTAAGGTAAGGTGTAGGGCTGGTGGTGGGTTTCTATTCCGGGCTAGGGTTAGGGTTAGGGAACCGCAAGGCTTAGGGCACAGTTCAGGGTACGGAAACGCGGGAGGGTAAGGCTACGTTCTGATGCACGGGTCAGAGCCAGAGTACAGGCCAGGAGTAGGCAACGGGGTAGGGTAAGGTGTAGGGCTGGTGGTGGGTTTCTATTCCGGGCTAGGGTTAGGGTTAGGGAACGGCAAGGCTTAGGGCACAGGTGAAGGTACGGAAACGTGGGAGGGTCAGGCTACATGCTGACACACGGGTCAGTGCCAGCGTACGGGCCAGGAGTAGGCAACGGCGTAAGGTAAGGTGTAGGGCTGGTGGTTGGTTTCCGTTCCAGGCTAGGGTTAGAGTTAGGGAACGGCAAGGCTTAGGGCACAGGTGAGGGTACGGAAACGTGGGAGGGTCGGGCTACGTGCTGACGCACGGGTCAGTGCCAGCGTACTGACCAGGAGTAGGCAACGGCGTAGGATAAAGTGTAGGGCTGGTGGTGGATTTGCGTTCTGGGCTAGGGTTAGGGTTAGGGAACGGCAAGGCTTAGGGCACAGGTGAGGGTACGGAAACGTGGGAGGGTCGGGCTACGTGCTGACGCACGGGTCAGTGCCAGCGTACGGGCCAGGAGTAGGCAACGGCGTAGGATAAAGTGTAGGGCTGGTGGTGGATTTGCGTTCCAGGCTAGGGTTAGGGTTAGGGAACGGCAAGGCTTAGGGCACAGTTGAGGGTACGGAAACGTGGGAGGGTCAGGCTACGTGCTGACGCACAGTTCAGTGCCAGCGTACGGGCCAGGAATAGGGTATGGCGTAAGGTAAGGTGTCAGGCGGGTGGTGGGTTTCTGTTCCGGGCTAGGGTTAGGGTTAGGGAACGACAAGGCTTAGGGCACAGGTGAAGTTACGGAAACGTGGGAGCCTCGGGCTACGTGCTGACGCACGGGTCAGTGCCAGCGTACGGGCCAGGAGTAGGCAACGGCGTAGGATAAAGTGTAGGGCTGGTGGTGGATTTGCGTTCTGGGCTAGGGTTAGGGTTAGGGAACGGCAAGGCTTAGGGCAAAGGAGAGGGTACGGAAACGTGGGAGGGTCGGGCTACGTGCTGACGCACGGGTCAGTGCCAGCGTACGGGCCAGGAGTTGGCAACGGCGTAGGATAAAGTGTAGGGCTGGTGGTGGATTTGCATTCGGGGCTAGGGTTAGGGTTTGGGAACGGCAAGGCTTAGGGCACAAGTGAGGGTACGGAAACGTGGGAGGGTCAGGCTACGTGCTGATTCACGGGTCCGTGCCAGCGTTCGGGCCAGGAGTGGGCAACGGCGTAAGGTAAGGTGTAGGGCTTGTGGTGGATTTCCGTTCCGGGATAGGGTTAGGGTTAGGGATCGGCAAGGCTTAGGGCACAGGTGAGGGTATGGAAACGTGGGAGGGTCGGGCTACGTGCAGACGCACGGGTCAGTGCCAGCGTACGGGCCAGGAGTAGGCAACGGCGTAGGATAAAGTGTAGGGCTGGTGGTGGATTTGCGTTCCAGGCTAGGGTTAGGGATAGGGAACGGCAAGGCTTAGGGCACAGGTGAGGGTACGGAAACGTGGGAGGTTCAGGCTACGTGCTGACGCACGGGTCAGTGCCAGCGTACGGGTCAGGAGTAGGGTACGGCGTAAGGTAAGGTGTAGGGCTGGTGGTGGGTTTCTATTCCGGGCTAGGGTTAGGGTTAGGGAACCGCAAGGCTTAGGGCACAGGTCAGGGTACGGAAACGCGGGAGGGTAAGGCTACGTTCTGATGCACGATTCAGAGCCAGAGTACAGGCCAGGAGTAGGCAACGGGTTAGGGTAAGGTGTAGGGCTGGTGGTGGGTTTCTATTCCGGGCTAGGGTTAGGGTTAGGGAACGGCAAGGCTTAGGGCACAGGTGAGGGTACGGAAACGTGGGTTGGTCAGGCTACATGCTGACGCACGGGTCAGTGCCAGCGTACGGGCCAGGAGTAGGCAACGGCGTAAGGTAAGGTGTAGGGCTGGTAGTTGGTTTCCGTTCCAGGCTAGGGTTAGAGTTAGGGAACGTAAGGCTTAGGGCACAGGTGAGGGTACGGAAACGTGGGAGGGTCGGGCTACGTGCTGACGCACGGGTCAGTGCCAGCGTACTGGCCAGGAGTAGGCAACGGCGTAGGATAAAGTGTAGGGCTGGTGGTGGATTTGCGTTCCAGGCTAGGGTTAGGGTTAGGGAACGGCAAGGCTTAGGGCTCAGGTGAGGGTACGGAAACGTGGGAGGGTCAGGCTACGTGCTGACGCACGGTTCAGTGCCAGCGTACGGGCCAGGAATAGGGTACGGCGTAAGGTAAGGTGTAGGGCTGGTGGTGGGTTTCCGTTCTGGCCTAGGGTTAGGGTTAGGGAACTGCAAGGCTTAGGGCACAGGTGAGGGTACGGAAACGTGGGAGGGTCAGGCTACGTGCTGACGCACGGGTCAGTGCCAACGTACGGGCCAGGAGTAGGGTACGGCGTAAGGTAAGGTGTAGGGCTTGTGGTTGATTTCCGTTCCAGGCTAGGGTTAGGGTTAGGGAACGGCAAGGCTTAGGGCAAAGGAGAGGGTACGGAAACGTGGGAGGGTCGGGCTACGTGCTGACGCACGGGTCAGTGCCAGCGTACGGGCCAGGAGTAGGCAACAGCGTAGGATAAAGTGTAGGGCTGGTGGTGGATTTGCATTCGGGGCTAGGGTTAGGGTTAGGGAACGGCAAGGCTTAGGGCACAGGTGAGGGTACGGAAACGTGGGAGGGTCAGGCTATGTGCTGACGCACGGGTCAGTGCCCGCGTACGGGCCAGTAGTAGGCAACGGCTTAAGGTAAGGTGTAGGGCTGGTGGTGGGTTTCTATTCCGGGCTAGGGTTAGGGTTAGGGAACGGCAAGGCTTAGGGCACAGGTGAGGGTACAGAAACGTGGGAGGGTCGGGCTACGTGCTGACGCACGGGTCAGTGCCAGCGTACGGGCCAGGAGTAGGCAACGGCTTAAGGTAAGGTGTAGGGCTGGTGGTGGGTTTCTATTCCGGTCTAGGGTTAGGGTTAGGGAACGGCAAGGCTTAGGGCACAGGTGAGGGTACAGAAACGTGGGAGAGTCGGGCTACGTGATGACGCACGGGTCAGTGCCAGCGTACGGGCCAGGAGTAGGCAACGGCGTAGGATAAAGTGTAGGGCTGGTGGTGGATTTGCATTCGGGGCTAGGGTTAGGGTTAGGGAACGGCAAGGCTTAGAGCACAGGTGAGGGTACGGAAACGTGGGAGGGTCAGGCTACGTGCTGACGCACAGGTCAGTGCCAGCGTACAGGTCAGGTGTACGGTATGGCGTAAGGTAACGTGTAGGGCTGGTGGTGGGTTTCTATTCCGGGCTAGGGTTAGGGTTAGGGAACGGCAAGGCTTAGGGCACAGGTGAGGGCACGGAAACGTGGGAGGGTCAGGCTACGTGCTGACGCACGTGTCAGTGCCAGCGTACGGGTCAGGAGTAGGGTACGGCATAAGGTAAGGTGTAGGGCTGGTGGTGGGTTTCTATTCCGGGCTAGGGTTAGGGTTAGGGAACGGCAAGGCTTAGGGCACAGGTGAGGGTACGGAAACGTGGGAGGGTCAGGCTACGTGCTGACGCACGGTTCAGTGCCAGCGTACGGGCCAGGAATAGGGTACGGCGTAAGGTAAGGTGTAGGGCTGGTGGTGGGTTTCCGTTCTGGCCTAGGGTTAGGGTTAGGGAACTGCAAGGCTTAGGGCACAGGTGAGGGTACGGAAACGTGGGAGGGTCAGGCTACGTGCTGACGCACTTGTCAGTGCCAACGTACGGGCCAGGAGTAGGGTACGGCGTAAGGTAAGGTGTAGGGCTTGTGGTTGATTTCCGTTCCAGGCTAGGGTTAGGGTTAGGGAATGGCAAGGCTTAGGGCAAAGGAGAGGGTACGGAAACGTGGGAGGGTCGGGCTACGTGCTGACGCACGGGTCAGTGCCAGCGTACGGGCCAGGAGTAGGCAACGGCGTAGGATAAAGTGTAGGGCTGGTGGTGGATTTGCATTCGGGGCTAGGGTTAGGGTTAGGGAACGGCAAGGCTTAGGGCACAGGTGAGGGTACGGAAACATGGGAGGGTCAGGCTAGGTGCTGACGCACAGTTCAGTGCCAGCGTATGGGCCAGGAATAGGGTACGGCGTAAGGTAAGGTGTCAGGCTGGTGGTGGGTTTCCGTTCCGGGCTAGGGTTAGGGTTAGGGAATGACAAGGGTTAGGGCACAGGTGAAGTTACGGAAACGTGGGAGGCTCGGGCTACGTGCTGACGCACGGGTCAGTGCCAGCGTACGGGCCAGGAGTAGGCAACGGCGTAGGATAAAGTGTAGGGCTGGTGGTGGATTTGCGTTCTGGGCTAGGGTTAGGGTGAGGGAACGGCAAGGCTTACGGCACAGGTGAGGGTTCGGAAACGCGGGAGGGTAAGGCTGCGTGCTGATGCACGGTGCAGTGCCAGCGTACGGGCCAGGAGTAGGCAACGGCGTAAGGTAATGTGTAGGGCTGGTGGTTGGTTTCCGTTCCAGGCTAGGGTTAGGGTTAGGGAACGGCAAGGCTTAGGGCACAGGTGAGGGTACGGAAACGTGGGAGCGTCTGGCTACGTGCTGACGCACGGGTCAGTGCCAGCGTACGGGCCAGGAGTAGGCAACGGCGTAGGATAAAGTGTAGGGCTGGTGGTGGATTTGTGTTCGAGGCTAGGGTTAGGGTTAGGGAACGGCAAGGCTTAGAGCACAGGTGAGGGTACAGAAACGTGGGAGAGTCGGGCTACGTGATGACGCATGGGTCAGTGCCAGCGTACGGGCCAGGAGTAGGGTAAGGCGTAAGGTAAGGTGTAGGGCTGGTGCTGGGTTTCCGTTCCGGGCCAGGGTTAGGGTTAGGGAACGGCAAGGCTTAGGGCACAGGTGAGGGTACGGAAACGTGGGAGGGTCAGGCTACGTGCTGACGCACGGGTCAGTGCCAACGTACGGGCCAGGAGTAGGGTACGGCTCAAGATAAGGTGTAGGGCTTGTGGTTGATTTCCGTTTCAGGCTAGGGTTAGGGTTAGGGAACGGCAAGGCTTAGGGCAAAGGAGAGGGTACGGAAACGTGGGAGGGTCGGGCCCCGTTCTGTAACACGGGTTAGTGCCAGCATACGGGCCAGGAGTAGGCAACGACGTAGGATAAAGTGTAGGGCTGGTGGTGGGTTTCCATTCCGGGCTAGAGTTAGGGTTAGGGAACGGCAAGGCTTAGGGCACAGGTGAGGGTATGGAAAGGTGGGAGGGTCAGGCTACGTGCTGACGCACGGGTCAGTGCCAGCGTACGGGCCAGGAGAAGGCAACGGCGTAGGATAAAGTGTAGGGCTGGTGGTGGATTTGCATTCGGGGCTAGGGTTAGGGTTAGGGTACGGCAAGGCTTAGGGCACAGGTGAGGGTACGGAAACGTGGGAGGGTCAGGCTATGTGCTGACGCACGGGTCAGTGCCCGCGTACGGGCCAGTAGTAGGCAACGGCTTAAGGTAAGGTGTAGGGCTGGTGGTGGGTTTCTATTCCGGGCTAGGGTTAGGGTTAGGGAACGGCAAGGCTTAGGGCACAGGTGAGGGTACAGAAACGTGGGAGGGTCGGGCTACGTGCTGACGCACGGGTCAGTGCCAGCGTACGGGCCAGGAGTAGGCAACGGCTTAAGGTAAGGTGTAGGGCTGGTGGTGGGTTTCTATTCCGGTCTAGGGTTAGGGTTAGGGAACGGCAAGGCTTAGGGCACAGGTGAGGGTACAGAAACGTGGGAGAGTCGGGATACGTGATGACGCACGGGTCAGTGCCAGCGTACGGGCCAGGAGTAGGCAACGGCGTAGGATAAAGTGTAGGGCTGGTGGTGGATTTGCATTCGGGGCTAGGGTTAGGGTTAGGGAACGGCAAGGCTTAGGGCACAGGTGAGGGTACGGAAACGTGGGAGGGTCAGGCTACGTGCTGACGCACAGGTCAGTGCCAGCGTACAGGTCAGGTGTACGGTACGGCGTAAGGTAACGTGTAGGGCTGGTGGTGGGTTTCTATTCCGGGCTAGGGTTAGGGTTAGGGAACGGCAAGGCTTAGGGCACAGGTGAGGGCACGGAAACGTGGGAGGGTCGGGCTACGTGCTGACGCACGTGTCAGTGCCAGCGTACGGGTCAGGAGTAGGGTACGGCATAAGGTAAGGTGTAGGGCTGGTGGTGGGTTTCTATTCCGGGCTAGGGTTAGGGTTAGGGAACGGCAAGGCTTAGGGCACAGGTGAGGGTACGGAAACGTGGGAGGGTCAGGCTACGTGCTGACGCACGGTTCAGTGCCAGCGTACGGGCCAGGAATAGGGTACGGCGTAAGGTAAGGTGTAGGGCTGGTGGTGGGTTTCCGTTCTGGCCTAGGGTTAGGGTTAGGGAACTGCAAGGCTTAGGGCACAGGTGAGGGTACGGAAACGTGGGAGGGTCAGGCTACGTGCTGACGCACGGGTCAGTGCCAACGTACGGGCCAGGAGTAGGGTACGGCGTAAGGTAAGGTGTAGGGCTTGTGGTTGATTTCCGTTCCAGGCTAGGGTTAGGGTTAGGGAACGGCAAGGCTTAGGGGAAAGGAGAGGGTACGGAAACGTGGGAGGGTCGGGCTACGTGCTGACGCACGGGTCAGTGCCAGCGTACGGGCCAGGAGTAGGCAACGGCGTAGGATAAAGTGTAGGGCTGGTGGTGGATTTGCATTCGGGGCTAGGGTTAGGGTTAGGGAACGGCAAGGCTTAGGGCACAGGTGAGGGTACGGAAACATGGGAGGGTCAGGCTAGGTGCTGACGCACAGTTCAGTGCCAGCGTATGGGCCAGGAATAGGGTACGGCGTAAGGTAAGGTGTCAGGCTGGTGGTGGGTTTCCGTTCCGGGCTAGGGTTAGGGTTAGGGAATGACAAGGGTTAGGGCACAGGTGAAGTTACGGAAACGTGGGAGGCTCGGGCTACGTGCTGACGCACGGGTCAGTGCCAGCGTACGGGGCAGGAGTAGGGAACGGCGTAGGATAAAGTGTAGGGCTGGTGGTGGATTTGCGTTCTGGGCTAGGGTTAGGGTGAGGGAACGGCAAGGCTTACGGCACAGGTGAGGGTTCGGAAACGCGGGAGGGTAAGGCTGCGTGCTGATGCACGGTGCAGTGCCAGCGTACGGGCCAGGAGTAGGCAACGGCGTAAGGTAAGGTGTAGGGCTGGTGGTTGGTTTCCGTTCCAGGCTAGGGTTAGGGTTAGGGAACGGCAAGGCTTAGGGCACAGGTGAGGGTACGGAAACGTGGGAGCGTCTGGCTACGTGCTGACGCACGGTTCAGTGCCAGCGTACGGGCCAGGAGTAGGCAACGGCGTAGGATAAAGTGTAGGGCTGGTGGTGGATTTGTGTTCCAGGCTAGGGTTAGGGTTAGGGAACGGCAAGGCTTAGAGCACAGGTGAGGGTACAGAAACGTGGGAGAGTCGGGCTACGTGATGACGCATGGGTCAGTGCCAGCGTACGGGCCAGGAGTAGGGTAAGGCGTAAGGTAAGGTGTAGGGCTGGTGCTGGGTTTCCGTTCCGGGCCAGGGTTAGGGTTAGGGAACGGCAAGGCTTAGGGCACAGGTGAGGGTACGGAAACGTGGGAGGGTCAGGCTACGTGCTGACGCACGGGTCAGTGCCAACGTACGGGCCAGGAGTAGGGTACGGCTCAAGATAAGGTGTAGGGCTTGTGGTTGATTTCCGTTTCAGGCTAGGGTTAGGGTTAGGGAACGGCAAGGCTTAGGGCAAAGGAGAGGGTACGGAAACGTGGGAGGGTCGGGCCCCGTTCTGTAACACGGGTTAGTGCCAGCATACGGGCCAGGAGTAGGCAACGACGTAGGATAAAGTGTAGGGCTGGTGGTGGGTTTCCATTCCGGGCTAGAGTTAGGGTTAGGGAACGGCAAGGCTTAGGGCACAGGTGAGGGTACGGAAACGTGGGAGGGTCAGGCTACGTGCTGACGCACGGGTCAGTGCCAGCGTACGGGCCAGGAGAAGGCAACGGCGTAGGATAAAGTGTAGGGCTGGTGGTGGATTTGCATTCGGGGCTAGGGTTAGGGTTAGGGAACGGCAAGGCTTAGGGCACAGGTGAGGGTACGGAAACGTGGGAGGGTCAGGCTATGTGCTGACGCACGGGTCAGTGCCTGCGTACGGGCCAGTAGTAGGCAACGGCTTAAGGTAAGGTGTAGGGCTGGTGGTGGGTTTCTATTCCGGGCTAGGTTTAGGGTTAGGGACCCGCAAGGCTTAGGGCACAGGTCAGGGTACGGAAACGCGGGAGGGTAAGGCTACGTTCTGATGCACGAGTTAGAGCCAGAGTACAGGCCAGGAGTAGGCAACGGGGTAGGGTAAGGTGTAGGGCTGGTGGTGGGTTTCTATTCCGGGCTAGGGTTAGGGTTAGGGAACGGCAAGGCTTAGGGCACAGGTGAGGGTACGGAAACGTGGGTTGGTCAGGCTACATGCTGACGCACGGGTCAGTGCCAGCGTACGGGCCAGGAGTAGGCAACGGCGTAAGGTAAGGTGTAGGGCTGGTGGTTGGTTTCCGTTCCAGGCTAGGGTTAGAGTTAGGGAACGCAAGGCTTAGGGCACAGGTGAGGGTACGGAAACGTGGGAGGGTCGGGCTACGTGCTGACGCACGGGTCAGTGCCAGCGTACTGGCCAGGAGTAGGCAACGGCGTAGGATAAAGTGTAGGGCTGGTGGTGGATTTGCGTTCCGGGCTAGGGTTAGGGTTAGGGAACGGCAAGGCTTAGGGCATAGGTGAGGGTACGGAAACGTGGGAGGGTCAGGCTACGTGCTGACGCACGGGTCAGTGCCAGCGTACGGGTCAGGAGTAGGGTACGGCGTAAGGTAACGTGTAGGGCTGGTGGTGGGTTTCTATTCCGGTCTAGGGTTAGGGTTAGGGAACGGCAAGGCTTAGGGCACAGGTCAGGGTACGGAAACGCGGGAGGGTAAGGCTACGTGCTGATGAACGGGTCAGTGCCAGAGTACAGGCCAGGAGTCGGCAATGGCGTAGGGTAAGGTGTAGGGCTGGTGGTTGGTTTCCGTTCCAGGCTAGGGTTAGGGTTAGGGAACGGCAAGGCTTAGGGCACAGGTGAGGGTACGGAAACGTGGGAGGGTCGGGCTACGTGCTGACGCACGGGTCAGTGCCAGCGTACGGGCCAGGAGTAGGCAACGGCGTAGGATAAAGTGTAGGGCTGGTGGTGGATTTGCGTTCCAGGCTAGGGTTAGGGTTAGGGAACGGCAAGGCTTAGGGCTCAGGTGAGGGTACGGAAACGTGGGAGGGTCAGGCTACGTGCTGACGCACGGTTCAGTGCCAGCGTACGGGCCAGGAATAGGGTACGGCGTAAGGTAAGGTGTAGGGCTGGTGGTGGGTTTCCGTTCTGGCCTAGGGTTAGGGTTAGGGAACTGCAAGGCTTAGGGCACAGGTGAGGGTACGGAAACGTGGGAGGGTCAGGCTACGTGCTGACGCACGGGTCAGTGCCAACGTACGGGCCAGGAGTAGGGTACGGCGTAAGGTAAGGTGTAGGGCTTGTGGTTGATTTCCGTTCCAGGCTAGGGTTAGGGTTAGGGAACGGCAAGGCTTAGGGCAAAGGAGAGGGTACGGAAACGTGGGAGGGTCGGGCTACGTGCTGACGCACGGGTCAGTGCCAGCGTACGGGCCAGGAGTAGGCAACGGCGTAGGATAAAGTGTAGGGCTGGTGGTGGATTTGCATTCGGGGCTAGGGTTAGGGTTAGGGAACGGCAAGGCTTAGGGCACAGGTGAGGGTACGGAAACGTGGGAGGGTCAGGCTATGTGCTGACGCACGGGTCAGTGCCCGCGTACGGGCCAGTAGTAGGCAACGGCTTAAGGTAAGGTGTAGGGCTGGTGGTGGGTTTCTATTCCGGGCTAGGGTTAGGGTTAGGGAACGGCAAGGCTTAGGGCACAGGTGAGGGTACAGAAACGTGGGAGGGTCGGGCTACGTGCTGACGCACGGGTCAGTGCCAGCGTACGGGCCAGGAGTAGGCAACGGCTTAAGGTAAGGTGTAGGGCTGGTGGTGGGTTTCTATTCCGGTCTAGGGATAGGGTTAGGGAACGGCAAGGCTTAGGGCACAGGTGAGGGTACAGAAACGTGGGAGAGTCGGGCTACGTGCTGACGCACGGGTCAGTGCCAGCGTACGGGCCAGGAGTAGGCAACGGCGTAGGATAAAGTGTAGGGCTGGTGGTGGATTTGCATTCGGGGCTAGGGTTAGGGTTAGGGAACGGCAAGGCTTAGGGCACAGGTGAGGGTACGGGAACGTGGGAGGGTCAGGCTACGTGCTGACGCACGTGTCAGTGCCAGCGTACGGGCCAGTAGTAGGCAACGGCTTAAGGTAAGGTGTAGGGCTGGTGGTGGGTTTCTATTCCGGGCTAGGGTTAGGGTTAGGGAACGGTAAGGCTTAGGGCACAGGTGAGGGCACGGAAACGTGGGAGGGTCAGGCTACGTGCTGACGCACGTGTCAGTGCCAGCGTACGGGTCAGGAGTAGGGTACGGCATAAGGTAAGGTGTAGGGCTGGTGGTGGGTTTCTATTCCGGGCTAGGGTTAGGGTTAGGGAACGGCAAGGCTTAGGGCACAGGTGAGGGTACGGAAACGTGGGAGGGTCAGGCTACGTGCTGACGCACGGTTCAGTGCCAGCGTACGGGCCAGGAATAGGGTACGGCGTAAGGTAAGGTGTAGGGCTGGTGGTGGGTTTCCGTTCTGGCCTAGGGTTAGGGTTAGGGAACTGCAAGGCTTAGGGCACAGGTGAGGGTACGGGAACGTGGGAGGGTCAGGCTACGTGCTGACGCACGGGTCAGTGCCAACGTACGGGCCAGGAGTAGGGTACGGCGTAAGGTAAGGTGTAGGGCTTGTGGTTGATTTCCGTTCCAGGCTAGGGTTAGGGTTAGGGAACGGCAAGGCTTAGGGCAAAGGAGAGGGTACGGAAACGTGGGAGGGTCGGGCTACGTGCTGACGCACGGGTCAGTGCCAGCGTACGGGCCAGGAGTAGGCAACGGCGTAGGATAAAGTGTAGGGCTGGTGGTGGATTTGCATTCGGGGCTAGGGTTAGGGTTAGGGAACGGCAAGGCTTAGGGCACAGGTGAGGGTACGGAAACGTGGGAGGGTCAGGCTACGTGCTGACGCACAGTTCAGTGCCAGCGTATGGGCCAGGAATAGGGTACGGCGTAAGGTAAGGTGTCAGGCTGGTGGTGGGTTTCCGTTCCGGGCTAGGGTTAGGGTTAGGGAATGACAAGGGTTAGGGCACAGGTGAAGTTACGTAAACGTGGGAGGCTCGGGCTACGTGCTGACGCACGGGTCAGTGCCAGCGTACGGGCCAGGAGTAGGCAACGGCGTAGGATAAAGTGTAGGGCTGTTGGTGGATTTGCGTTCTGGGCTAGGGTTAGGGTGAGGGAACGGCAAGGCTTAGGGCACAGGTGAGGGTTCGGAAACGCGGGAGGGTAAGGCTGCGTGCTGATGCACGGTGCAGTGCCAGCGTACGGGCCAGGAGTAGGCAACGGCGTAAGGTAAGGTGTAGGGCTGGTGGTTGGTTTCCGTTCCAGGCTAGGGTTAGGGTTAGGGAACGGCAAGGCTTAGGGCACAGGTGAGGGTACGGAAACGTGGGAGCGTCTGGCTACGTGCTGACGCACGGGTCAGTGCCAGGGTACGGGCCAGGAGTAGGCAACGGCGTAGGATAAAGTGTAGGGCTGGTGGTGGATTTGTGTTCCAGGCTAGGGTTAGGGTTAGGGAACGGCAAGGCTTAGAGCACAGGTGAGGGTACGGAAACGTGGGAGGGTCAGGCTACGTGCTGACGCACGGTTCAGTGCCAGCGTACGGGCCAGGAATAGGGTAAGGCGTAAGGTAAGGTGTAGGGCTGGTGCTGGGTTTCCGTTCCGGGCCAGGGTTAGGGTTAGGGAACGGCAAGGCTTAGGGCACAGGTGAGGGTACGGAAACGTGGGAGGGTCAGGCTACGTGCTGACGCACGGGTCAGTGCCAACGTACGGGCCAGGAGTAGGGTACGGCGCAAGATAAGGTGTAGGGCTTGTGGTTGATTTCCGTTTCAGGCTAGGGTTAGGGTTAGGGAACGGCAAGGCTTAGGGCAAAGGAGAGGGTACGGAAACGTGGGAGGGTCGGGCCCCGTTCTGTAACACGGGTTAGTGCCAGCATACGGGCCAGGAGTAGGCAACGACGTAGGATAAAGTGTAGGGCTGGTGGTGGGTTTCCATTCCGGGCTAGAGTTAGGGTTAGGGAACGGCAAGGCTTAGGGCACAGGTGAGGGTACGGAAACGTGGGAGGGTCAGGCTACGTGCTGACGCACGGGACAGTGCCAGCGTACGGGCCAGGAGTAGGCAACGGCGTAGGATAAAGTGTAGGGCTGGTGGTGGATTTGCATTCGGGGCTAGGGTTAGGGTTAGGGAACGGCAAGGCTTAGGGCACAGGTGAGGGTACGGAAACGTGGGAGGGTCAGGCTATGTGCTGACGCACGGGTCAGTGCCCGCGTACGGGCCAGTAGTAGGCAACGGCTTAAGGTAAGGTGTAGGGCTGGTGGTGGGTTTCTATTCCGGGCTAGGGTTAGGGTTAGGGAACGGCAAGGCTTAGGGCACAGGTGAGGGTACAGAAACGTTGGAGGGTCGGGCTACGTGCTGACGCACGGGTCAGTGCCAGCGTACGGGCCAGGAGTAGGCAACGGCTTAAGGTAAGGTGTAGGGCTGGTGGTGGGTTTCTATTCCGGTCTAGGGTTAGGGTTAGGGAACGGCAAGGCTTAGGGCACAGGTGAGGGTACAGAAACGTGGGAGAGTCGGGCTACGTGCTGACGCACGGGTCAGTGCCAGTGTACGGGCCAGGAGTAGGCAACGGCGTAGGATAAAGTGTAGGGCTGGTGGTGGATTTGCATTTGGGGCTAGGGTTAGGGTGAGGGAACGGCAAGGCTTAGGGCACAGGTGAGGGTACGGAAACGTGGGAGGGTCAGTCTACGTGCTGACGCACAGGTCAGTGCCAGCGTACAGGTCAGGAGTACGGTACGGCGTAAGGTAACGTGTAGGGCGGGTGGTGGGTTTCTATTCCGGGCTAGGGTTAGGGTTAGGGAACGGCAAGGCTTAGGGCACAGGTGAGGGCACGGAAACGTGGGAGGGTCAGGCTACGTGCTGACGCACGTGTCAGTGCCAGCGTACGGGTCAGGAGTAGGGTACGGCATAAGGTAAGGTGTAGGGCTGGTGGTGGGTTTCTATTCCGGGCTAGGGTTAGGGTTAGGGAACGGCAAGGCTTAGGGCACAGGTGAGGGTACGGAAACGTGGGAGGGTCAGGCTACGTGCTGACGCACGGGTCAGTGCCAGCGTACGGGTCAGGAGTAGGGTACGGCATAAGGTAAGGTGTAGGGCTGGTGGTGGGTTTCTATTCCGGGCTAGGGTTAGGGTTAGGGAACGGCAAGGCTTAGGGCACAGGTGAGGGTACGGAAACGTGGGAGGGTCAGGCTACGTGCTGACGCACGGGTCAGTGCCAGCGTACAGGCCAGGAGTAGGCAACGGCGTAGGATAAAGTGTAGGGCTGGTGGTGGATTTGCATTCGGGGCTAGGGTTAGGGTTAGGGAACGGCAAGGCTTAGGGCACAGGTGAGGGTACGGAAACGTGGGAGGGTCAGGCTACGTGCTGACGCACAGTTCAGTGCCAGCGTATGGGCCAGGAATAGGGTACGGCGTAAGGTAAGGTGTCAGGCTGGTGGTGGGTTTCCGTTCCGGGCTAGGGTTAGTGTTAGGGAATGACAAGGGTTAGGGCACAGGTGAAGTTACGGAAACGTGGGAGGCTCGGGCTACGTGCTGACGCACGGGTCAGTGCCAGCGTACGGGCCAGGAGTAGGCAACGGCGTAGGATAAAGTGTAGGGCTGGTGGTGGATTTGCGTTCTGGGCTAGGGTTAGGGTTAGGGAACGGCAAGGCTTAGGGCACAGGTGAGGGTTCGGAAACGCGGGAGGGTAAGGCTGCGTGCTGATGCACGGTGCTGTGCCAGCGTACGGGCCAGGAGTAGGCAACGGCGTAAGTTAAGGTGTAGGGCTGGTGTTTGGTTTCCGTTCCAGGCTAGGGTTAGGGTTAGGGAACGGCAAGGCTTAGGGCACAGGTGAGGGTACGGAAACGTGGGAGCGTCTGGCTACGTGCTGACGCACGGGTCAGTGCCAGCGTACGGGCCAGGAGTAGGCAACGGCGTAGGATAAAGTGTAGGGCTGGTGGTGGATTTGTGTTCCAGGCTAGGGTTAGGGTTAGGGAACGGCAAGGCTTAGAGCACAGGTGAGGGTATGGAAACGTGGGAGGGTCAGGCTACGTGCTGACGCACGGTTCAGTGCCAGCGTACGGGCCAGGAATAGGGTAAGGCGTAAGGTAAGGTGTAGGGCTGGTGCTGGGTTTCCGTTCCGGGCCAGGGTTAGGGTTAGGGAACGGCAAGGCTTAGGGCACAGGTGAGGGTACGGAAACGTGGGAGGGTCAGGCTACGTGGTGACGCACGGGTCAGTGCCAACGTACGGGCCAGGAGTAGGGTACGGCGCAAGATAAGGTGTAGGGCTTGTGGTTGATTTCCGTTCCAGGCTAGGGTTAGGGTTAGGGAACGGCAAGGCTTAGGGCAAAGGAGAGGGTACGGAAACGTGGGAGGGTCGGGCCCCGTTCTGTAACACGGGTTAGTGCCAGCATACGGGCCAGGAGTAGGCAACGACGTAGGATAAAGTGTAGGGCTGGTGGTGGGTTTCCATTCCGGGCTAGAGTTAGGGTTAGGGAACGGCAAGGCTTAGGGCACAGGTGAGGGTACGGAAACGTGGGAGGGTCAGGCTACGTGCTGACGCACGGGTCAGTGCCAGTGTACGGGCCAGGAGTAGGCAACGGCGTAAGGTAAGGTGTAGGGCTGGTGGTGGGTTTCTATTCAGGGCTAGGGTTAGGGTTAGGGAACGGCAAGGCTTAGGGCACAGGTGAGGTTACGGAAACGTGGGAGGGTCGGGCTACGTGCTGACGCACGGGTCAGTGCCAGCGTACGGGTCAGGAGTATGCAACGGCGTAGGATAAAGTGTAGGGCTGGTGGTTAATTTGCGTTCCGGGCTAGAGTTAGGGTTAGGGAACGGCAAGGCTTAGGGCACAGGTGAGGTTACGGAAACGTGGGAGGGTCAGGCTACGTGCTGACGCACGGGTTAGTGCCAGCGTACGGGCCAGGAGTAGGCAACGGCGTAAGGTAAGGTGTAGGGCTGGTGGTTGGTTTCCGTTCCAGGCTAGGGTTAGGGTTAGGGAACGGCAAGGCTTAGGGCACAGGTGAGGGTATGGAAACGTGGGAGGGTCGGGCTACGTGCTGACGCACGTGTCAGTGCCAGCGTACGGGCCAGGAGTAGGCAACGGCGTAGGATAAAGTGTAGGGCTGGTGGTGGATTTGCGTTCGGGGCTAGGGTTAGGGTTAGGGAACGGCAAGGCTTAGGGCACAGGTGAGGGTACGGAAACGTGGGAGGGTCAGGCTACGTGGTGACGCACAGGTCAGTGCCAACGTACGGGCCAGGAGTAGGGTACGGCGTAAGGTAAGGTGTAGGGCTTGTGGTTGATTTCCGTTCCAGGCTAGGGTTAGGGTTAGGGAACGGCAAGGCTTAGGGCTCAGGTGAGGGTACGGAAACGTGGGAGGGTCAGGCTACGTGCTGACGCACGGTTCAGTGCCAGCGTACGGGCCAGCAATAGGGTACGGCGTAAGGTAAGGTGTAGGGCTGGTGGTGGGTTTCCGTTCTGGCCTAGGGTTAGGGTTAGGGAACTGCAAGGCTTTGGGCACAGGTGAGGGTACGGAAACGTGGGAGGGTCAGGCTACGTGCTGACGCACGGGTCAGTGCCAACGTACGGGCCAGGAGTAGGGTACGGCGTAAGGTAAGGTGTAGGGCTTGTGGTTGATTTCCGTTCCAGGCTAGGGTTAGGGTTAGGGAACGGCAAGGCTTAGGGCAAAGGAGAGGGTACGGAAACGTGGGAAGGTCGGGCTACGTGCTGACGCACGGGTCAGTGCCAGCGTACGGGCCAGGAGTAGGCAACGGTGTAGGATAAAGTGTAGGGCTGGTGGTGGATTTGCATTCGGGGCTAGGGTTAGGGTTAGGGAACGGCAAGGCTTAGGGCACAGGTGAGGGTACGGAAACGTGATAGGGTCAGGCTATGTGCTGACGCACGGGTCAGTGCCCGCGTACGGGCCAGTAGTAGGCAACGGCTTAAGGTAAGGTGTAGGGCTGGTGGTGGGTTTCTATTCCGGGCTAGGGTTAGGGTTAGGGAACGGCAAGGCTTAGGGCACAGGTGAGGGTACAGAAACGTGGGAGGGTCGGGCTACGTGCTGACGCACGGGTCAGTGCCAGCGTACGGGCCAGGAGTAGGCAACGGCTTAAGGTAAGGTGTAGGGCTGGTGGTGGGTTTCTATTCCGGTCTAGGGTTAGGGTTAGGGAACGGCAAGGCTTAGGGCACAGGTGAGGGTACGGAAACGTGGGAGGGTCAGGCTACGTGCTGACGCACAGGTCAGTGCCAGCGTACAGGTCAGGAGTACGGTACGGCGTAAGGTAACGTGTAGGGCGGGTGGTGGGTTTCTATTCCGGGCTAGGGTTAGGGTTAGGGAACGGCAAGGCTTAGGGCACAGGTGAGGGCACGGAAACGTGGGAGGGTCAGGCTACGTGCTGACGCACGTGTCAGTGCCAGCGTACGGGTCAGGAGTAGGGTACGGCATAAGGTAAGGTGTAGGGCTGGTGGTGGGTTTCTATTCCGGGCTAGGGTTAGGGTTAGGGAACGGCAAGGCTTAGGGCACAGGTGAGGGTACGGAAACGTGGGAGGGTCAGGCTACGTGCTGACGCACGGTTCAGTGCCAGCGTACGGGCCAGGAATAGGGTACGGCGTAAGGTAAGGTGTAGGGCTGGTGGTGGGTTTCCGTTCTGGCCTAGGGTTAGGGTTAGGGAACTGCAAGGCTTAGGGCACAGGTGAGGGTACGGAAACGTGGGAGGGTCAGGCTACGTGCTGACGCACGGGTCAGTGCCAACGTACGGGCCAGGAGTAGGGTACGGCGTAAGGTAAGGTGTAGGGCTTGTGGTTGATTTCCGTTCCAGGCTAGGGTTAGGGTTAGGGAACGGCAAGGCTTAGGGCAAAGGAGAGGGTACGGAAACGTGGGAGGGTCGGGCTACGTGCTGACGCACGGGTCAGTGCCAGCGTACGGGCCAGGAGTAGGCAACGGCGTAGGATAAAGTGTAGGGCTGGTGGTGGATTTGCATTCGGGGCTAGGGTTAGGGTTAGGGAACGGCAAGGCTTAGGGCACAGGTGAGGGTACGGAAACGTGGGAGGGTCAGGCTACGTGCTGACGCACAGTTCAGTGCCAGCGTATGGGCCAGGAATAGGGTACGGCGTAAGGTAAGGTGTCAGGCTGGTGGTGGGTTTCCGTTCCGGGCTAGGGTTAGGGTTAGGGAATGACAAGGGTTAGGGCACAGGTGAAGTTACGGAAACGTGGGAGGCTCGGGCTACGTGCTGACGCACGGGTCAGTGCCAGCGTACGGGCCAGGAGTAGGCAACGGCGTAGGATAAAGTGTAGGGCTGTTGGTGGATTTGCGTTCTGGGCTAGGGTTAGGGTGAGGGAACGGCAAGGCTTAGGGCACAGGTGAGGGTTCGGAAACGCGGGAGGGTAAGGCTGCGTGCTGATGCACGGTGCAGTGCCAGCGTACGGGCCAGGAGTAGGCAACGGCGTAAGGTAAGGTGTAGGGCTGGTGGTTGGTTTCCGTTCCAGGCTAGGGTTAGGGTTTGGGAACGGCAAGGCTTAGAGCACAGGTGAGGGTACGGAAACGTGGGAGGGTCAGGCTACGTGCTGACGCACGGTTCAGTGCCAGCGTACGGGCCAGGAATAGGGTAAGGCGTAAGGTAAGGTGTAGGGCTGGTGCTGGGTTTCCGTTCCGGGCCAGGGTTAGGGTTAGGGAACGGCAAGGCTTAGGGCACAGGTGAGGGTACGGAAACGTGGGAGGGTCAGGCTACGTGCTGACGCACGGGTCAGTGCCAACGTACGGGCCAGGAGTAGGGTACGGCTCAAGATAAGGTGTAGGGCTTGTGGTTGATTTCCGTTTCAGGCTAGGGTTAGGGTTAGGGAACGGCAAGGCTTAGGGCAAAGGAGAGGGTACGGAAACGTGGGAGGGTCGGGCCCCGTTCTGTAACACGGGTTAGTGCCAGCATACGGGCCAGGAGTAGGCAACGACGTAGGATAAAGTGTAGGGCTGGTGGTGGGTTTCCATTCCGGGCTAGAGTTAGGGTTAGGGAACGGCAAGGCTTAGGGCACAGGTGAGGGTACGGAAACGTGGGAGGGTCAGGCTACGTGCTGACGCACGGGTCAGTGCCAGCGTACGGGCCAGGAGTAGGCAACGGCGTAGGATAAAGTGTAGGGCTGGTGGTGGATTTGCATTCGGGGCTAGGGTTAGGGTTAGGGAACGGCAAGTCTTAGGGCACAGGTGAGGGTACGGAAACGTGGGAGGGTCAGGCTATGTGCTGACGCACGGGTCAGTGCCCGCGTACGGGCCAGTAGTAGGCAACGGCTTAAGGTAAGGTGTAGGGCTGGTGGTGGGTTTCTATTCCGGGCTAGGGTTAGGGTTAGGGAACGGCAAGGCTTAGGGCACAGGTGAGGGTACAGAAACGTGGGAGGGTCGGGCTACGTGCTGACGCACGGGTCAGTGCCAGCGTACGGGCCAGGAGTAGGCAACGGCTTAAGGTAAGGTGTAGGGCTGGTGGTGGGTTTCTATTCCGGTCTAGGGTTAGGGTTAGGGAACGGCAAGGCTTAGGGCACAGGTGAGGGTACAGAAACGTGGGAGCGTCTGGCTACGTGCTGACGCACGGGTCAGTGCCAGCGTACGGGCCAGGAGTAGGCAACGGCGTAGGATAAAGTGTAGGGCTGGTGGTGGATTTGTGTTCCAGGCTAGGGTTAGGGTTAGGGAACGGCAAGGCTTAGAGCACAGGTGAGGGTACAGAAACGTGGGAGAGTCGGGCTACGTGATGACGCATGGGTCAGTGCCAGCGTACGGGCCAGGAGTAGGGTAAGGCGTAAGGTAAGGTGTAGGGCTGGTGCTGGGTTTCCGTTCCGGGCCAGGGTTAGGGTTAGGGAACGGCAAGGCTTAGGGCACAGGTGAGGGTACGGAAACGTGGGAGGGTCAGGCTACGTGCTGACGCACGGGTCAGTGCCAACGTACGGGCCAGGAGTAGGGTACGGCTCAAGATAAGGTGTAGGGCTTGTGGTTGATTTCCGTTTCAGGCTAGGGTTAGGGTTAGGGAACGGCAAGGCTTAGGGCAAAGGAGAGGGTACGGAAACGTGGGAGGGTCGGGCCCCGTTCTGTAACACGGGTTAGTGCCAGCATACGGGCCAGGAGTAGGCAACGACGTAGGATAAAGTGTAGGGCTGGTGGTGGGTTTCCATTCCGGGCTAGAGTTAGGGTTAGGGAACGGCAAGGCTTAGGGCACAGGTGAGGGTACGGAAACGTGGGAGGTTCAGGCTACGTGCTGACGCACGGGTCAGTGCCAGCGTACGGGCCAGGAGAAGGCAACGGCGTAGGATAAAGTGTAGGGCTGGTGGTGGATTTGCATTCGGGGCTAGGGTTAGGGTTAGGGAACGGCAAGGCTTAGGGCACAGGTGAGGGTACGGAAACGTGGGAGGGTCAGGCTATGTGCTGACGCACGGGTCAGTGCCTGCGTACGGGCCAGTAGTAGGCAACGGCTTAAGGTAAGGTGTAGGGCTGGTGGTGGGTTTCTATTCCGGGCTAGGGTTAGGGTTAGGGACCCGCAAGGCTTAGGGCACAGTTCAGGGTACGGAAACGCGGGAGGGTAAGGCTACGTTCTGATGCACGAGTTAGAGCCAGAGTACAGGCCAGGAGTAGGCAACGGGGTAGGGTAAGGTGTAGGGCTGGTGGTGGGTTTCTATTCCGGGCTAGGGTTAGGGTTAGGGAACGGCAAGGCTTAGGGCACAGGTGAGGGTACGGAAACGTGGGTTGGTCAGGCTACATGCTGACGCACGGGTCAGTGCCAGCGTACGGGCCAGGAGTAGGCAACGGCGTAAGGTAAGGTGTAGGGCTGGTGGTTGGTTTCCGTTCCAGGCTAGGGTTAGAGTTAGGGAACGCAAGGCTTAGGGCACAGGTGAGGGTACGGAAACGTGGGAGGGTCGGGCTACGTGCTGACGCACGGGTCAGTGCCAGCGTACTGGCCAGGAGTAGGCAACGGCGTAGGATAAAGTGTAGGGCTGGTGGTGGATTTGCGTTCCGGGCTAGGGTTAGGGTTAGGGAACGGCAAGGCTTAGGGCATAGGTGAGGGTACGGAAACGTGGGAGGGTCAGGCTACGTGCTGACGCACGGGTCAGTGCCAGCGTACGGGTCAGGAGTAGGGTACGGCGTAAGGTAACGTGTAGGGCTGGTGGTGGGTTTCTATTCCGGTCTAGGGTTAGGGTTAGGGAACGGCAAGGCTTAGGGCACAGGTCAGGGTACGGAAACGCGGGAGGGTAAGGCTACGTGCTGATGAACGGGTCAGTGCCAGAGTACAGGCCAGGAGTCGGCAATGGCGTAGGGTAAGGTGTAGGGCTGGTGGTTGGTTTCCGTTCCAGGCTAGGGTTAGGGTTAGGGAACGGCAAGGCTTAGGGCACAGGTGAGGGTACGGAAACGTGGGAGGGTCGGGCTACGTGCTGACGCACGGGTCAGTGCCAGCGTACGGGCCAGGAGTAGGCAACGGCGTAGGATAAAGTGTAGGGCTGGTGGTGGATTTGCGTTCCAGGCTAGGGTTAGGGTTAGGGAACGGCAAGGCTTAGGGCTCAGGTGAGGGTACGGAAACGTGGGAGGGTCAGGCTACGTGCTGACGCACGGTTCAGTGCCAGCGTACGGGCCAGGAATAGGGTACGGCGTAAGGTAAGGTGTAGGGCTGGTGGTGGGTTTCCGTTCTGGCCTAGGGTTAGGGTTAGGGAACTGCAAGGCTTAGGGCACAGGTGAGGGTACGGAAACGTGGGAGGGTCAGGCTACGTGCTGACGCACGGGTCAGTGCCAACGTACGGGCCAGGAGTAGGGTACGGCGTAAGGTAAGGTGTAGGGCTTGTGGTTGATTTCCGTTCCAGGCTAGGGTTAGGGTTAGGGAACGGCAAGGCTTAGGGCAAAGGAGAGGGTACGGAAACGTGGGAGGGTCGGGCTATGTGCTGACGCACGGGTCAGTGCCAGCGTACGGGCCAGGAGTAGGCAACGGTGTAGGATAAAGTGTAGGGCTGTTGGTGGATTTGCATTCGGGGCTAGGGTTAGGGTTAGGGAACGGCAAGGCTTAGGGCACAGGTGAGGGTACGGAAACGTGATAGGGTCAGGCTATGTGCTGACGCACGGGTCAGTGCCCGCGTACGGGCCAGTAGTAGGCAACGGCTTAAGGTAAGGTGTAGGGCTGGTGGTGGGTTTCTATTCCGGGCTAGGGTTAGGGTTAGGGAACGGCAAGGCTTAGGGCACAGGTGAGGGTACAGAAACGTGGGAGGGTCGGGCTACGTGCTGACGCACGGGTCAGTGCCAGCGTACGGGCCAGGAGTAGGCAACGGCTTAAGGTAAGGTGTAGGGCTGGTGGTGGGTTTCTATTCCGGTCTAGGGTTAGGGTTAGGGAACGGCAAGGCTTAGGGCACAGGTGAGGGTACGGAAACGTGGGAGGGTCAGGCTACGTGCTGACGCACAGGTCAGTGCCAGCGTACAGGTCAGGAGTACGGTACGGCGTAAGGTAACGTGTAGGGCGGGTGGTGGGTTTCTATTCCGGGCTAGGGTTAGGGTTAGGGAACGGCAAGGCTTAGGGCACAGGTGAGGGCACGGAAACGTGGGAGGGTCAGGCTACGTGCTGACGCACGTGTCAGTGCCAGCGTACGGGTCAGGAGTAGGGTACGGCATAAGGTAAGGTGTAGGGCTGGTGGTGGGTTTCTATTCCGGGCTAGGGTTAGGGTTAGGGAACGGCAAGGCTTAGGGCACAGGTGAGGGTACGGAAACGTGGGAGGGTCAGGCTACGTGCTGACGCACGGTTCAGTGCCAGCGTACGGGCCAGGAATAGGGTACGGCGTAAGGTAAGGTGTAGGGCTGGTGGTGGGTTTCCGTTCTGGCCTAGGGTTAGGGTTAGGGAACTGCAAGGCTTAGGGCACAGGTGAGGGTACGGAAACGTGGGAGGGTCAGGCTACGTGCTGACGCACGGGTCAGTGCCAACGTACGGGCCAGGAGTAGGGTACGGCGTAAGGTAAGGTGTAGGGCTTGTGGTTGATTTCCGTTCCAGGCTAGGGTTAGGGTTAGGGAACGGCAAGGCTTAGGGCAAAGGAGAGGGTACGGAAACGTGGGAGGGTCGGGCTACGTGCTGACGCACGGGTCAGTGCCAGCGTACGGGCCAGGAGTAGGCAACGGCGTAGGATAAAGTGTAGGGCTGGTGGTGGATTTGCATTCGGGGCTAGGGTTAGGGTTAGGGAACGGCAAGGCTTAGGGCACAGGTGAGGGTACGGAAACGTGGGAGGGTCAGGCTACGTGCTGACGCACAGTTCAGTGCCAGCGTATGGGCCAGGAATAGGGTACGGCGTAAGGTAAGGTGTCAGGCTGGTGGTGGGTTTCCGTTCCGGGCTAGGGTTAGGGTTAGGGAATGACAAGGGTTAGGGCACAGGTGAAGTTACGGAAACGTGGGAGGCTCGGGCTACGTGCTGACGCACGGGTCAGTGCCAGCGTACGGGCCAGGAGTAGGCAACGGCGTAGGATAAAGTGTAGGGCTGTTGGTGGATTTGCGTTCTGGGCTAGGGTTAGGGTGAGGGAACGGCAAGGCTTAGGGCACAGGTGAGGGTTCGGAAACGCGGGAGGGTAAGGCTGCGTGCTGATGCACGGTGCAGTGCCAGCGTACGGGCCAGGAGTAGGCAACGGCGTAAGGTAAGGTGTAGGGCTGGTGGTTGGTTTCCGTTCCAGGCTAGGGTTAGGGTTTGGGAACGGCAAGGCTTAGAGCACAGGTGAGGGTACGGAAACGTGGGAGGGTCAGGCTACGTGCTGACGCACGGTTCAGTGCCAGCGTACGGGCCAGGAATAGGGTAAGGCGTAAGGTAAGGTGTAGGGCTGGTGCTGGGTTTCCGTTCCGGGCCAGGGTTAGGGTTAGGGAACGGCAAGGCTTAGGGCACAGGTGAGGGTACGGAAACGTGGGAGGGTCAGGCTACGTGCTGACGCACGGGTCAGTGCCAACGTACGGGCCAGGAGTAGGGTACGGCTCAAGATAAGGTGTAGGGCTTGTGGTTGATTTCCGTTTCAGGCTAGGGTTAGGGTTAGGGAACGGCAAGGCTTAGGGCAAAGGAGAGGGTACGGAAACGTGGGAGGGTCGGGCCCCGTTCTGTAACACGGGTTAGTGCCAGCATACGGGCCAGGAGTAGGCAACGACGTAGGATAAAGTGTAGGGCTGGTGGTGGGTTTCCATTCCGGGCTAGAGTTAGGGTTAGGGAACGGCAAGGCTTAGGGCACAGGTGAGGGTACGGAAACGTGGGAGGGTCAGGCTACGTGCTGACGCACGGGTCAGTGCCAGCGTACGGGCCAGGAGTAGGCAACGGCGTAGGATAAAGTGTAGGGCTGGTGGTGGATTTGCATTCGGGGCTAGGGTTAGGGTTAGGGAACGGCAAGGCTTAGGGCACAGGTGAGGGTACGGAAACGTGGGAGGGTCAGGCTATGTGCTGACGCACGGGTCAGTGCCCGCGTACGGGCCAGTAGTAGGCAACGGCTTAAGGTAAGGTGTAGGGCTGGTGGTGGGTTTCTATTCCGGGCTAGGGTTAGGGTTAGGGAACGGCAAGGCTTAGGGCACAGGTGAGGGTACAGAAACGTGGGAGGGTCGGGCTACGTGCTGACGCACGGGTCAGTGCCAGCGTACGGGCCAGGAGTAGGCAACGGCTTAAGGTAAGGTGTAGGGCTGGTGGTGGGTTTCTATTCCGGTCTAGGGTTAGGGTTAGGGAACGGCAAGGCTTAGGGCACAGGTGAGGGTACAGAAACGTGGGAGAGTCGGGCTACGTGCTGACGCACGGGTCAGTGCCAGCGTACGGGCCAGGAGTAGGCAACGGCGTAGGATAAAGTGTAGGGCTGGTGGTGGATTTGCATTCGGGGCTAGGGTTAGGGTTAGGGAACGGCAAGGCTTAGGGCACAGGTGAGGGTACGGAAACATGGGAGGGTCAGGCTAGGTGCTGACGCACAGTTCAGTGCCAGCGTATGGGCCAGGAATAGGGTACGGCGTAAGGTAAGGTGTCAGGCTGGTGGTGGGTTTCCGTTCCGGGCTAGGGTTAGGGTTAGGGAATGACAAGGGTTAGGGCACAGGTGAAGTTACAGAAACGTGGGAGGCTCGGGCTACGTGCTGACGCACGGGTCAGTGCCAGCGTACGGGCCAGGAGTAGGCAACGGCGTAGGATAAAGTGTAGGGCTGGTGGTGGATTTGCGTTCTGGGCTAGGGTTAGGGTGAGGGAACGGCAAGGCTTACGGCACAGGTGAGGGTTCGGAAACGCGGGAGGGTAAGGCTGCGTGCTGATGCACGGTGCAGTGCCAGCGTACGGGCCAGGAGTAGGCAACGGCGTAAGGTAAGGTGTAGGGCTGGTGGTTGGTTTCCGTTCCAGGCTAGGGTTAGGGTTAGGGAACGGCAAGGCTTAGGGCACAGGTGAGGGTACGGAAACGTGGGAGCGTCTGGCTACGTGCTGACGCACGGGTCAGTGCCAGCGTACGGGCCAGGAGTAGGCAACGGCGTAGGATAAAGTGTAGGGCTGGTGGTGGATTTGTGTTCGAGGCTAGGGTTAGGGTTAGGGAACGGCAAGGCTTAGAGCACAGGTGAGGGTACAGAAACGTGGGAGAGTCGGGCTACGTGATGACGCATGGGTCAGTGCCAGCGTACGGGCCAGGAGTAGGGTAAGGCGTAAGGTAAGGTGTAGGGCTGGTGCTGGGTTTCCGTTCCGGGCCAGGGTTAGGGTTAGGGAACGGCAAGGCTTAGGGCACAGGTGAGGGTACGGAAACGTGGGAGGGTCAGGCTACGTGCTGACGCACGGGTCAGTGCCAACGTACGGGCCAGGAGTAGGGTACGGCGTAAGGTAAGGTGTAGGGCTTGTGGTTGATTTCCGTTCCAGGCTAGGGTTAGGGTTAGGGAACGGCAAGGCTTAGGGCAAAGGAGAGGGTACGGAAACGTGGGAGGGTCGGGCTACGTGCTGACGCACGGGTCAGTGCCAGCGTACGGGCCAGGAGTAGGCAACGGCGTAGGATAAAGTGTAGGGCTGGTGGTGGATTTGCATTCGGGGCTAGGGTTAGGGTTAGGGAACGGCAAGGCTTAGGGCACAGGTGAGGGTACGGAAACGTGGGAGGGTCAGGCTACGTGCTGACGCACAGTTCAGTGCCAGCGTATGGGCCAGGAATAGGGTACGGCGTAAGGTAAGGTGTCAGGCTGGTGGTGGGTTTCCGTTCCGGGCTAGGGTTAGGGTTAGGGAATGACAAGGGTTAGGGCACAGGTGAAGTTACGGAAACGTGGGAGGCTCGGGCTACGTGCTGACGCACGGGTCAGTGCCAGCGTACGGGCCAGGAGTAGGCAACGGCGTAGGATAAAGTGTAGGGCTGTTGGTGGATTTGCGTTCTGGGCTAGGGTTAGGGTGAGGGAACGGCAAGGCTTAGGGCACAGGTGAGGGTTCGGAAACGCGGGAGGGTAAGGCTGCGTGCTGATGCACGGTGCAGTGCCAGCGTACGGGCCAGGAGTAGGCAACGGCGTAAGGTAAGGTGTAGGGCTGGTGGTTGGTTTCCGTTCCAGGCTAGGGTTAGGGTTTGGGAACGGCAAGGCTTAGAGCACAGGTGAGGGTACGGAAACGTGGGAGGGTCAGGCTACGTGCTGACGCACGGTTCAGTGCCAGCGTACGGGCCAGGAATAGGGTAAGGCGTAAGGTAAGGTGTAGGGCTGGTGCTGGGTTTCCGTTCCGGGCCAGGGTTAGGGTTAGGGAACGGCAAGGCTTAGGGCACAGGTGAGGGTACGGAAACGTGGGAGGGTCAGGCTACGTGCTGACGCACGGGTCAGTGCCAACGTACGGGCCAGGAGTAGGGTACGGCTCAAGATAAGGTGTAGGGCTTGTGGTTGATTTCCGTTTCAGGCTAGGGTTAGGGTTAGGGAACGGCAAGGCTTAGGGCAAAGGAGAGGGTACGGAAACGTGGGAGGGTCGGGCCCCGTTCTGTAACACGGGTTAGTGCCAGCATACGGGCCAGGAGTAGGCAACGACGTAGGATAAAGTGTAGGGCTGGTGGTGGGTTTCCATTCCGGGCTAGAGTTAGGGTTAGGGAACGGCAAGGCTTAGGGCACAGGTGAGGGTACGGAAACGTGGGAGGGTCAGGCTACGTGCTGACGCACGGGTCAGTGCCAGCGTACGGGCCAGGAGTAGGCAACGGCGTAGGATAAAGTGTAGGGCTGGTGGTGGATTTGCATTCGGGGCTAGGGTTAGGGTTAGGGAACGGCAAGGCTTAGGGCACAGGTGAGGGTACGGAAACGTGGGAGGGTCAGGCTATGTGCTGACGCACGGGTCAGTGCCCGCGTACGGGCCAGTAGTAGGCAACGGCTTAAGGTAAGGTGTAGGGCTGGTGGTGGGTTTCTATTCCGGGCTAGGGTTAGGGTTAGGGAACGGCAAGGCTTAGGGCACAGGTGAGGGTACAGAAACGTGGGAGGGTCGGGCTACGTGCTGACGCACGGGTCAGTGCCAGCGTACGGGCCAGGAGTAGGCAACGGCTTAAGGTAAGGTGTAGGGCTGGTGGTGGGTTTCTATTCCGGTCTAGGGTTAGGGTTAGGGAACGGCAAGGCTTAGGGCACAGGTGAGGGTACAGAAACGTGGGAGAGTCGGGCTACGTGCTGACGCACGGGTCAGTGCCAGCGTACGGGCCAGGAGTAGGCAACGGCGTAGGATAAAGTGTAGGGCTGGTGGTGGATTTGCATTCGGGGCTAGGGTTAGGGTTAGGGAACGGCAAGGCTTAGGGCACAGGTGAGGGTACGGAAACATGGGAGGGTCAGGCTAGGTGCTGACGCACAGTTCAGTGCCAGCGTATGGGCCAGGAATAGGGTACGGCGTAAGGTAAGGTGTCAGGCTGGTGGTGGGTTTCCGTTCCGGGCTAGGGTTAGGGTTAGGGAATGACAAGGGTTAGGGCACAGGTGAAGTTACAGAAACGTGGGAGGCTCGGGCTACGTGCTGACGCACGGGTCAGTGCCAGCGTACGGGCCAGGAGTAGGCAACGGCGTAGGATAAAGTGTAGGGCTGGTGGTGGATTTGCGTTCTGGGCTAGGGTTAGGGTGAGGGAACGGCAAGGCTTACGGCACAGGTGAGGGTTCGGAAACGCGGGAGGGTAAGGCTGCGTGCTGTTGCACGGTGCAGTGCCAGCGTACGGGCCAGGAGTAGGCAACGGCGTAAGGTAAGGTGTAGGGCTGGTGGTTGGTTTCCGTTCCAGGCTAGGGTTAGGGTTAGGGAACGGCAAGGCTTAGGGCACAGGTGAGGGTACGGAAACGTGGGAGCGTCTGGCTACGTGCTGACGCACGGGTCAGTGCCAGCGTACGGGCCAGGAGTAGGCAACGGCGTAGGATAAAGTGTAGGGCTGGTGGTGGATTTGTGTTCGAGGCTAGGG
Organism: Mesoplodon bidens; assembly: GCF_964165515.1. Lineage (NCBI taxonomy): Eukaryota > Metazoa > Chordata > Mammalia > Artiodactyla > Ziphiidae > Mesoplodon > Mesoplodon bidens. The sequence continues at coordinate 32,500 of NW_027672320.1, read as the reverse complement.
TTAGGGTTAGGGAACGGCAAGGCTTAGAGCACAGGTGAGGGTACAGAAACGTGGGAGAGTCGGGCTACGTGATGACGCATGGGTCAGTGCCAGCGTACGGGCCAGGAGTAGGGTAAGGCGTAAGGTAAGGTGTAGGGCTGGTGCTGGGTTTCCGTTCCGGGCCAGGGTTAGGGTTAGGGAACGGCAAGGCTTAGGGCACAGGTGAGGGTACGGAAACGTGGGAGGGTCAGGCTACGTGCTGACGCACGGGTCAGTGCCAACGTACGGGCCAGGAGTAGGGTACGGCTCAAGATAAGGTGTAGGGCTTGTGGTTGATTTCCGTTTCAGGCTAGGGTTAGGGTTAGGGAACGGCAAGGCTTAGGGCAAAGGAGAGGGTACGGAAACGTGGGAGGGTCGGGCCCCGTTCTGTAACACGGGTTAGTGCCAGCATACGGGCCAGGAGTAGGCAACGACGTAGGATAAAGTGTAGGGCTGGTGGTGGGTTTCCATTCCGGGCTAGAGTTAGGGTTAGGGAACGGCAAGGCTTAGGGCACAGGTGAGGGTACGGAAACGTGGGAGGGTCAGGCTACGTGCTGACGCACGGGTCAGTGCCAGCGTACGGGCCAGGAGAAGGCAACGGCGTAGGATAAAGTGTAGGGCTGGTGGTGGATTTGCATTCGGGGCTAGGGTTAGGGTTAGGGAACGGCAAGGCTTAGGGCACAGGTGAGGGTACGGAAACGTGGGAGGGTCAGGCTATGTGCTGACGCACGGGTCAGTGCCTGCGTACGGGCCAGTAGTAGGCAACGGCTTAAGGTAAGGTGTAGGGCTGGTGGTGGGTTTCTATTCCGGGCTAGGGTTAGGGTTAGGGACCCGCAAGGCTTAGGGCACAGGTCAGGGTACGGAAACGCGGGAGGGTAAGGCTACGTTCTGATGCACGAGTTAGAGCCAGAGTACAGGCCAGGAGTAGGCAACGGGGTAGGGTAAGGTGTAGGGCTGGTGGTGGGTTTCTATTCCGGGCTAGGGTTAGGGTTAGGGAACGGCAAGGCTTAGGGCACAGGTGAGGGTACGGAAACGTGGGTTGGTCAGGCTACATGCTGACGCACGGGTCAGTGCCAGCGTACGGGCCAGGAGTAGGCAACGGCGTAAGGTAAGGTGTAGGGCTGGTGGTTGGTTTCCGTTCCAGGCTAGGGTTAGAGTTAGGGAACGCAAGGCTTAGGGCACAGGTGAGGGTACGGAAACGTGGGAGGGTCGGGCTACGTGCTGACGCACGGGTCAGTGCCAGCGTACTGGCCAGGAGTAGGCAACGGCGTAGGATAAAGTGTAGGGCTGGTGGTGGATTTGCGTTCCGGGCTAGGGTTAGGGTTAGGGAACGGCAAGGCTTAGGGCATAGGTGAGGGTACGGAAACGTGGGAGGGTCAGGCTACGTGCTGACGCACGGGTCAGTGCCAGCGTACGGGTCAGGAGTAGGGTACGGCGTAAGGTAACGTGTAGGGCTGGTGGTGGGTTTCTATTCCGGTCTAGGGTTAGGGTTAGGGAACGGCAAGGCTTAGGGCACAGGTCAGGGTACGGAAACGCGGGAGGGTAAGGCTACGTGCTGATGAACGGGTCAGTGCCAGAGTACAGGCCAGGAGTCGGCAATGGCGTAGGGTAAGGTGTAGGGCTGGTGGTTGGTTTCCGTTCCAGGCTAGGGTTAGGGTTAGGGAACGGCAAGGCTTAGGGCACAGGTGAGGGTACGGAAACGTGGGAGGGTCGGGCTACGTGCTGACGCACGGGTCAGTGCCAGCGTACGGGCCAGGAGTAGGCAACGGCGTAGGATAAAGTGTAGGGCTGGTGGTGGATTTGCGTTCCAGGCTAGGGTTAGGGTTAGGGAACGGCAAGGCTTAGGGCTCAGGTGAGGGTACGGAAACGTGGGAGGGTCAGGCTACGTGCTGACGCACGGTTCAGTGCCAGCGTACGGGCCAGGAATAGGGTACGGCGTAAGGTAAGGTGTAGGGCTGGTGGTGGGTTTCCGTTCTGGCCTAGGGTTAGGGTTAGGGAACTGCAAGGCTTAGGGCACAGGTGAGGGTACGGAAACGTGGGAGGGTCAGGCTACGTGCTGACGCACGGGTCAGTGCCAACGTACGGGCCAGGAGTAGGGTACGGCGTAAGGTAAGGTGTAGGGCTTGTGGTTGATTTCCGTTCCAGGCTAGGGTTAGGGTTAGGGAACGGCAAGGCTTAGGGCAAAGGAGAGGGTACGGAAACGTGGGAGGGTCGGGCTACGTGCTGACGCACGGGTCAGTGCCAGCGTACGGGCCAGGAGTAGGCAACGGCGTAGGATAAAGTGTAGGGCTGGTGGTGGATTTGCATTCGGGGCTAGGGTTAGGGTTAGGGAACGGCAAGGCTTAGGGCACAGGTGAGGGTACGGAAACGTGGGAGGGTCAGGCTATGTGCTGACGCACGGGTCAGTGCCCGCGTACGGGCCAGTAGTAGGCAACGGCTTAAGGTAAGGTGTAGGGCTGGTGGTGGGTTTCTATTCCGGGCTAGGGTTAGGGTTAGGGAACGGCAAGGCTTAGGGCACAGGTGAGGGTACAGAAACGTGGGAGGGTCGGGCTACGTGCTGACGCACGGGTCAGTGCCAGCGTACGGGCCAGGAGTAGGCAACGGCTTAAGGTAAGGTGTAGGGCTGGTGGTGGGTTTCTATTCCGGTCTAGGGTTAGGGTTAGGGAACGGCAAGGCTTAGGGCACAGGTGAGGGTACAGAAACGTGGGAGAGTCGGGCTACGTGCTGACGCACGGGTCAGTGCCAGCGTACGGGCCAGGAGTAGGCAACGGCGTAGGATAAAGTGTAGGGCTGGTGGTGGATTTGCATTCGGGGCTAGGGTTAGGGTTAGGGAACGGCAAGGCTTAGGGCACAGGTGAGGGTACGGAAACGTGGGAGGGTCAGGCTACGTGCTGACGCACAGGTCAGTGCCAGCGTACAGGTCAGGAGTACGGTACGGCGTAAGGTAACGTGTAGGGCTGGTGGTGGGTTTCTATTCCGGGCTAGGGTTAGGGTTAGGGAACGGTAAGGCTTAGGGCACAGGTGAGGGCACGGAAACGTGGGAGGGTCAGGCTACGTGCTGACGCACGTGTCAGTGCCAGCGTACGGGTCAGGAGTAGGGTACGGCATAAGGTAAGGTGTAGGGCTGGTGGTGGGTTTCTATTCCGGGCTAGGGTTAGGGTTAGGGAACGGCAAGGCTTAGGGCACAGGTGAGGGTACGGAAACGTGGGAGGGTCAGGCTACGTGCTGACGCACGGTTCAGTGCCAGCGTACGGGCCAGGAATAGGGTACGGCGTAAGGTAAGGTGTAGGGCTGGTGGTGGGTTTCCGTTCTGGCCTAGGGTTAGGGTTAGGGAACTGCAAGGCTTAGGGCACAGGTGAGGGTACGGGAACGTGGGAGGGTCAGGCTACGTTCTGACGCACGGGTCAGTGCCAACGTACGGGCCAGGAGTAGGGTACGGCGTAAGGTAAGGTGTAGGGCTTGTGGTTGATTTCCGTTCCAGGCTAGGGTTAGGGTTAGGGAACGGCAAGGCTTAGGGCAAAGGAGAGGGTACGGAAACGTGGGAGGGTCGGGCTACGTGCTGACGCACGGGTCAGTGCCAGCGTACGGGCCAGGAGTAGGCAACGGCGTAGGATAAAGTGTAGGGCTGGTGGTGGATTTGCATTCGGGGCTAGGGTTAGGGTTAGGGAACGGCAAGGCTTAGGGCACAGGTGAGGGTACGGAAACGTGGGAGGGTCAGGCTACGTGCTGACGCACAGTTCAGTGCCAGCGTACGGGCCAGGAATAGGGTACGGCGTAAGGTAAGGTGTCAGGCTGGTGGTGGGTTTCCGTTCCGGGCTAGGGTTAGGGTTAGGGAATGACAAGGCTTAGGGCACAGGTGAAGTTACGTAAACGTGGGAGGCTCGGGCTACGTGCTGACGCACGGGTCAGTGCCAGCGTACGGGCCAGGAGTAGGCAACGGCGTAGGATAAAGTGTAGGGCTGTTGGTGGATTTGCGTTCTGGGCTAGGGTTAGGGTGAGGGAACGGCAAGGCTTAGGGCACAGGTGAGGGTTCGGAAACGCAGGAGGGTAAGGCTGCGTGCTGATGCACGGTGCAGTGCCAGCGTACGGGCCAGGAGTAGGCAACGGCGTAAGGTAAGGTGTAGGGCTGGTGGTTGGTTTCCGTTCCAGGCTAGGGTTAGTGTTAGGGAACGGCAAGGCTTAGGGCACAGGTGAGGGTACGGAAACGTGGGAGCGTCTGGCTACGTGCTGACGCACGGGTCAGTGCCAGGGTACGGGCCAGGAGTAGGCAACGGCGTAGGATAAAGTGTAGGGCTGGTGGTGGATTTGTGTTCCAGGCTAGGGTTAGGGTTAGGGAACGGCAAGGCTTAGAGCACAGGTGAGGGTACGGAAACGTGGGAGGGTCAGGCTACGTGCTGACGCACGGTTCAGTGCCAGCGTACGGGCCAGGAATAGGGTAAGGCGTAAGGTAAGGTGTAGGGCTGGTGCTGGGTTTCCGTTCCGGGCCAGGGTTAGGGTTAGGGAACGGCAAGGCTTAGGGCACAGGTGAGGGTACGGAAACGTGGGAGGGTCAGGCTACGTGCTGACGCACGGGTCAGTGCCAACGTACGGGCCAGGAGTAGGGTACGGCGCAAGATAAGGTGTAGGGCTTGTGGTTGATTTCCGTTTCAGGCTAGGGTTAGGGTAAGGGAACGGCAAGGCTTAGGGCAAAGGAGAGGGTACGGAAACGTGGGAGGGTCGGGCCCCGTTCTGTAACACGGGTTAGTGCCAGCATACGGGCCAGGAGTAGGCAACGACGTAGGATAAAGTGTAGGGCTGGTGGTGGGTTTCCATTCCGGGCTAGAGTTAGGGTTAGGGAACGGCAAGGCTTAGGGCACAGGTGAGGGTACGGAAACGTGGGAGGGTCAGGCTACGTGCTGACGCACGGGTCAGTGCCAGCGTACGGGCCAGGAGTAGGCAACGGCGTAGGATAAAGTGTAGGGCTGGTGGTGGATTTGCATTCGGGGCTAGGGTTAGGGTTAGGGAACGGCAAGGCTTAGGGCACAGGTGAGGGTACGGAAACGTGGGAGGGTCAGGCTATGTGCTGACGCACGGGTCAGTGCCCGCGTACGGGCCAGTAGTAGGCAACGGCTTAAGGTAAGGTGTAGGGCTGGTGGTGGGTTTCTATTCCGGGCTAGGGTTAGGGTTAGGGAACGGCAAGGCTTAGGGCACAGGTGAGGGTACAGAAACGTGGGAGGGTCGGGCTACGTGCTGACGCACGGGTCAGTGCCAGCGTACGGGCCAGGAGTAGGCAACGGCTTAAGGTAAGGTGTAGGGCTGGTGGTGGGTTTCTATTCCGGTCTAGGGTTAGGGTTAGGGAACGGCAAGGCTTAGGGCACAGGTGAGGGTACAGAAACGTGGGAGAGTCGGGCTACGTGCTGACGCACGGGTCAGTGCCAGTGTACGGGCCAGGAGTAGGCAACGGCGTAGGATAAAGTGTAGGGCTGGTGGTGGATTTGCATTCGGGGCTAGGGTTAGGGTTAGGGAACGGCAAGGCTTAGGGCACAGGTGAGGGTACGGAAACGTGGGAGGGTCAGGCTACGTGCTGACGCACAGGTCAGTGCCAGCGTACAGGTCAGGAGTACGGTACGGCGTAAGGTAACGTGTAGGGCGGGTGGTGGGTTTCTATTCCGGGCTAGGGTTAGGGTTAGGGAACGGCAAGGCTTAGGGCACAGGTGAGGGCACGGAAACGTGGGAGGGTCAGGCTACGTGCTGACGCACGTGTCAGTGCCAGCGTACGGGTCAGGAGTAGGGTACGGCATAAGGTAAGGTGTAGGGCTGGTGGTGGGTTTCTATTCCGGGCTAGGGTTAGGGTTAGGGAACGGCAAGGCTTAGGGCACAGGTGAGGGTACGGAAACGTGGGAGGGTCAGGCTACGTGCTGACGCACGGTTCAGTGCCAGCGTACGGGCCAGGAATAGGGTACGGCGTAATGTAAGGTGTCAGGCTGGTGGTGGGTTTCCGTTCCGGGCTAGGGTTAGTGTTAGGGAATGACAAGGGTTAGGGCACAGGTGAAGTTACGGAAACGTGGGAGGCTCGGGCTACGTGCTGACGCACGGGTCAGTGCCAGCGTACGGGCCAGGAGTAGGCAACGGCGTAGGATAAACTGTAGGGCTGGTGGTGGATTTGCGTTCTGGGCTAGGGTTAGGGTTAGGGAACGGCAAGGCTTAGGGCACAGGTGAGGGTTCGGAAACGCGGGAGGGTAAGGCTGCGTGCTGATGCACGGTGCAGTGCCAGCGTACGGGCCAGGAGTAGGCAACGGCGTAAGGTAAGGTGTAGGGCTGGTGGTTGGTTTCCGTTCCAGGCTAGGGTTAGGGTTAGGGAACGGCAAGGCTTAGGGCACAGGTGAGGGTACGGAAACGTGGGAGCGTCTGGCTACGTGCTGACGCACGGGTCAGTGCCAGCGTACGGGCCAGGAGTAGGCAACGGCGTAGGATAAAGTGTAGGGCTGGTGGTGGATTTGTGTTCCAGGCTAGGGTTAGGGTTAGGGAACGGCAAGGCTTAGAGCACAGGTGAGGGTATGGAAACGTGGGAGGGTCAGGCTACGTGCTGACGCACGGTTCAGTGCCAGCGTACGGGCCAGGAATAGGGTAAGGCGTAAGGTAAGGTGTAGGGCTGGTGCTGGGTTTCCGTTCCGGGCCAGGGTTAGGGTTAGGGAACGGCAAGGCTTAGGGCACAGGTGAGGGTACGGAAACGTGGGAGGGTCAGGCTACGTGGTGACGCACGGGTCAGTGCCAACGTACGGGCCAGGAGTAGGGTACGGCGCAAGATAAGGTGTAGGGCTTGTGGTTGATTTCCGTTCCAGGCTAGGGTTAGGGTTAGGGAACGGCAAGGCTTAGGGCAAAGGAGAGGGTACGGAAACGTGGGAGGGTCGGGCCCCGTTCTGTAACACGGGTTAGTGCCAGCATACGGGCCAGGAGTAGGCAACGACGTAGGATAAAGTGTAGGGCTGGTGGTGGGTTTCCATTCCGGGCTAGAGTTAGGGTTAGGGAACGGCAAGGCTTAGGGCACAGGTGAGGGTACGGAAACGTGGGAGGGTCAGGCTACGTGCTGACGCACGGGTCAGTGCCAGTGTACGGGCCAGGAGTAGGCAACGGCGTAAGGTAAGGTGTAGGGCTGGTGGTGGGTTTCTATTCAGGGCTAGGGTTAGGGTTAGGGAACGGCAAGGCTTAGGGCACAGGTGAGGTTACGGAAACGTGGGAGGGTCGGGCTACGTGCTGACGCACGGGTCAGTGCCAGCGTACGGGTCAGGAGTATGCAACGGCGTAGGATAAAGTGTAGGGCTGGTGGTTATTTTGCGTTCCGGGCTAGAGTTAGGGTTAGGGAACGGCAAGGCTTAGGGCACAGGTGAGGTTACGGAAACGTGGGAGGGTCAGGCTACGTGCTGACGCACGGGTTAGTGCCAGCGTACGGGCCAGGAGTAGGCAACGGCGTAAGGTAAGGTGTAGGGCTGGTGGTTGGTTTCCGTTCCAGGCTAGGGTTAGGGTTAGGGAACGGCAAGGCTTAGGGCACAGGTGAGGGTATGGAAACGTGGGAGGGTCGGGCTACGTGCTGACGCACGTGTCAGTGCCAGCGTACGGGCCAGGAGTAGGCAACGGCGTAGGATAAAGTGTAGGGCTGGTGGTGGATTTGCGTTCGGGGCTAGGGTTAGGGTTAGGGAACGGCAAGGCTTAGGGCACAGGTGAGGGTACGGAAACGTGGGAGGGTCAGGCTACGTGGTGACGCACAGGTCAGTGCCAACGTACGGGCCAGGAGTAGGGTACGGCGTAAGGTAAGGTGTAGGTCTTGTGGTTGATTTCCGTTCCAGGCTAGGGTTAGGGTTAGGGAACGGCAAGGCTTAGGGCACAGGTGAGGGCACGGAAACGTGGGAGGGTCAGGCTACGTGCTGACGCACGTGTCAGTGCCAGCGTACGGGTCAGGAGTAGGGTACGGCATAAGGTAAGGTGTAGGGCTGGTGGTGGGTTTCTATTCCGGGCTAGGGTTAGGGTTAGGGAACGGCAAGGCTTAGGGCACAGGTGAGGGTACGGAAACGTGGGAGGGTCAGGCTACGTGCTGACGCACGGTTCAGTGCCAGCGTACGGGCCAGGAATAGGGTACGGCGTAAGGTAAGGTGTAGGGCTGGTGGTGGGTTTCCGTTCTGGCCTAGGGTTAGGGTTAGGGAACTGCAAGGCTTAGGGCACAGGTTAGGGTACGGAAACGTGGGAGGGTCAGGCTACGTGCTGACGCACGGGGCAGTGCCAACGTACGGGCCAGGAGTAGGGTACGGCGTAAGGTAAGGTGTAGGGCTTGTGGTTGATTTCCGTTCCAGGCTAGGGTTAGGGTTAGGGAACGGCAAGGCTTAGGGCAAAGGAGAGGGTACGGAAACGTGGGAGGGTCGGGCTACGTGCTGACGCACGGGTCAGTGCCAGCGTACGGGCCAGGAGTAGGCAACGGCGTAGGATAAAGTGTAGGGCTGGTGGTGGATTTGCATTCGGGGCTAGGGTTAGGGTTAGGGAACGGCAAGGCTTAGGGCACATGTGAGGGTACGGAAACGTGGGAGGGTCAGGCTACGTGCTGACGCACAGTTCAGTGCCAGCGTATGGGCCAGGAATAGGGTACGGCGTAAGGTAAGGTGTCAGGCTGGTGGTGTGTTTCCGTTTCGGGCTAGGGTTAGGGTTAGGGAATGACAAGGGTTAGGGCACAGGTGAAGTTACGGAAACGTGGGAGGCTCGGGCTACGTGCTGACGCATGGGTCAGTGCCAGCGTACGGGCCAGGAGTAGGCAACGGCGTAGGATAAAGTGTAGGGCTGTTGGTGGATTTGCGTTCTGGGCTAGGGTTAGGGTGAGGGAACGGCAAGGCTTAGGGCACAGGTGAGGGTTCGGAAACGCGGGAGGGTAAGGCTGCGTGCTGATGCACGGTGCAGTGCCAGCGTACGGGCCAGGAGTAGGCAACGGCGTAAGGTAAGGTGTAGGGCTGGTGGTTGGTTTCCGTTCCAGGCTAGGGTTAGGGTTTGGGAACGGCAAGGCTTAGAGCACAGGTGAGGGTACGGAAACGTGGGAGGGTCAGGCTACGTGCTGACGCACGGTTCAGTGCCAGCGTACGGGCCAGGAATAGGGTAAGGCGTAAGGTAAGGTGTAGGGCTGGTGCTGGGTTTCCGTTCCGGGCCAGGGTTAGGGTTAGGGAACGGCAAGGCTTAGGGCACAGGTGAGGGTACGGAAACGTGGGAGGGTCAGGCTACGTGCTGACGCACGGGTCAGTGCCAACGTACGGGCCAGGAGTAGGGTACGGCGCAAGATAAGGTGTAGGGCTTGTGGTTGATTTCCGTTTCAGGCTAGGGTTAGGGTTAGGGAACGGCAAGGCTTAGGGCAAAGGAGAGGGTACGGAAACGTGGGAGGGTCGGGCCCCGTTCTGTAACACGGGTTAGTGCCAGCATACGGGCCAGGAGTAGGCAACGACGTAGGATAAAGTGTAGGGCTGGTGGTGGGTTTCCATTCCGGGCTAGAGTTAGGGTTAGGGAACGGCAAGGCTTAGGGCACAGGTGAGGGTACGGAAACGTGGGAGGGTCAGGCTACGTGCTGACGCACGGGTCAGTGCCAGCGTACGGGCCAGGAGTAGGCAACGGCGTAGGATAAAGTGTAGGGCTGGTGGTGGATTTGCATTCGGGGCTAGGGTTAGGGTTAGGGAACGGCAAGGCTTAGGGCACAGGTGAGGGTACGGAAACGTGGGAGGGTCAGGCTATGTGCTGACGCACGGGTCAGTGCCCGCGTACGGGCCAGTAGTAGGCAACGGCTTAAGGTAAGGTGTAGGGCTGGTGGTGGGTTTCTATTCCGGGCTAGGGTTAGGGTTAGGGAACGGCAAGGCTTAGGGCACAGGTGAGGGTACAGAAACGTGGGAGGGTCGGGCTACGTGCTGACGCACGGGTCAGTGCCAGCGTACGGGCCAGGAGTAGGCAACGGCTTAAGGTAAGGTGTAGGGCTGGTGGTGGGTTTCTATTCCGGTCTAGGGTTAGGGTTAGGGAACGGCAAGGCTTAGGGCACAGGTGAGGGTACAGAAACGTGGGAGAGTCGGGCTACGTGCTGACGCACGGGTCAGTGCCAGCGTACGGGCCAGGAGTAGGCAACGGCGTAGGATAAAGTGTAGGGCTGGTGGTGGATTTGCATTCGGGGCTAGGGTTAGGGTTAGGGAACGGCAAAGCTTAGGGCACAGGTGAGGGTACGGAAACGTGGGAGGGTCAGGCTACGTGCTGACGCACGGGTCAGTGCCAGCGTACAGGTCAGGAGTACGGTACGGCGTAAGGTAACGTGTAGGGCGGGTGGTGGGTTTCTATTCCGGGCTAGGGTTAGGGTTAGGGAACGGCAAGGCTTAGGGCACAGGTGAGGGCATGGAAACGTGGGAGGGTCAGGCTACGTGCTGACGCACGTGTCAGTGCCAGCGTACGGGTCAGGAGTAGGGTACGGCATAAGGTAAGGTGTAGGGCTGGTGGTGGGTTTCTATTCCGGGCTAGGGTTAGGGTTAGGGAACGGCAAGGCTTAGGGCACAGGTGAGGGTACGGAAACGTGGGAGGGTCAGGCTACGTGCTGACGCACGGTTCAGTGCCAGCGTACGGGCCAGGAATAGGGTACGGCGTAAGGTAAGGTGCAGGGCTGGTGGTGGGTTTCCGTTCTGGCCTAGGGTTAGGGTTAGGGAACTGCAAGGCTTAGGGCACAGGTGAGGGTACGGAAACGTGGGAGGGTCAGGCTACGTGCTGACGCACGGGTCAGTGCCAACGTACGGGCCAGGAGTTGGGTACGGCGTAAGGTAAGGTGTAGGGCTTGTGGTTGATTTCCGTTCCAGGCTAGGGTTAGGGTTAGGGAACGGCAAGGCTTAGGGCAAAGGAGAGGGTACGGAAACGTGGGAGGGTCGGGCTACGTGCTGACGCACGGGTCAGTGCCAGCGTACGGGCCAGGAGTAGGCAACGGCGTAGGATAAAGTGTAGGGCTGGTGGTGGATTTGCATTCGGGGCTAGGGTTAGGGTTAGGGAACGGCAAGGCTTAGGGCACAGGTGAGGGTACGGAAACGTGGGAGGGTCAGGCTACGTGCTGACGCACAGTTCAGTGCCAGCGTATGGGCCAGGAATAGGGTACGGCGTAAGGTAAAGTGTCAGGCTGGTGGTGGGTTTCCGTTCCGGGCTAGGGTTAGTGTTAGGGAATGACAAGGGTTAGGGCACAGGTGAAGTTACGGAAACGTGGGAGGCTCGGGCTACGTGCTGACGCACGGGTCAGTGCCAGCGTACGGGCCAGGAGTAGGCAACGGCGTAGGATAAAGTGTAGGTCTGGTGGTGGATTTGCGTTCTGGGCTAGGGTTAGGGTTAGGGAACGGCAAGGCTTAGGGCACAGGTGAGGGTTCGGAAACGCGGGAGGGTAAGGCTGCGTGCTGATGCACGGTGCAGTGCCAGCGTACGGGCCAGGAGTAGGCAACGGCGTAAGGTAAGGTGTAGGGCTGGTGGTTGGTTTCCGTTCCAGGCTAGGGTTAGGGTTAGGGAACGGCAAGTCTTAGGGCACAGGTGAGGGTACGGAAACGTGGGAGCGTCTGGCTACGTGCTGACGCACGGGTCAGTGCCAGCGTACGGGCCAGGAGTAGGCAACGGCGTAGGATAAAGTGTAGGGCTGGTGGTGGATTTGTGTTCCAGGCTAGGGTTAGGGTTAGGGAACGGCAAGGCTTAGAGCACAGGTGAGGGTATGGAAACGTGGGAGGGTCAGGCTACGTGCTGACGCACGGTTCAGTGCCAGCGTACGGGCCAGGAATAGGGTAAGGCGTAAGGTAAGGTGTAGGGCTGGTGCTGGGTTTCCGTTCCGGGCCAGGGTTAGGGTTAGGGAACGGCAAGGATTAGGGCACAGGTGAGGGTACGGAAACGTGGGAGGGTCAGGCTACGTGGTGACGCACGGGTCAGTGCCAACGTACGGGCCAGGAGTAGGGTACGGCGCAAGATAAGGTGTAGGGCTTGTGGTTGATTTCCGTTCCAGGCTAGGGTTAGGGTTAGGGAACGGCAAGGCTTAGGGCAAAGGAGAGGGTACGGAAACGTGGGAGGGTCGGGCCCCGTTCTGTAACACGGGTTAGTGCCAGCATACGGGCCAGGAGTAGGCAACGACGTAGGATAAAGTGTAGGGCTGGTGGTGGGTTTCCATTCCGGGCTAGAGTTAGGGTTAGGGAACGGCAAGGCTTAGGGCACAGGTGAGGGTACGGAAACGTGGGAGGGTCAGGCTACGTGCTGACGCACGGGTCAGTGCCAGTGTACGGGCCAGGAGTAGGCAACGGCGTAAGGTAAGGTGTAGGGCTGGTGGTGGGTTTCTATTCAGGGCTAGGGTTAGGGTTAGGGAACGGCAAGGCTTAGGGCACAGGTGAGGTTACGGAAACGTGGGAGGGTCGGGCTACGTGCTGACGCACGGGTCAGTGCCAGCGTACGGGTCAGGAGTATGCAACGGCGTAGGATAAAGTGTAGGGCTGGTGGTTATTTTGCGTTCCGGGCTAGAGTTAGGGTTAGGGAACGGCAAGGCTTAGGGCAAAGGTGAGGTTACGGAAACGTGGGAGGGTCAGGCTACGTGCTGATGCACGGGTTAGTGCCAGCGTACGGGCCAGGAGTAGGCAACGGCGTAAGGTAAGGTGTAGGGCTGGTGGTTGGTTTCCGTTCCAGGCTAGGGTTAGGGTTAGGGAACGGCAAGGCTTAGGGCACAGGTGAGGGTATGGAAACGTGGGAGGGTCGGGCTACGTGCTGACGCACGTGTCAGTGCCAGCGTACGGGCCAGGAGTAGGCAACGGCGTAGGATAAAGTGTAGGGCTGGTGGTGGATTTGCGTTCGGGGCTAGGGTTAGGGTTAGGGAACGGCAAGGCTTAGGGCACAGGTGAGGGTACGGAAACGTGGGAGGGTCAGGCTACGTGGTGACGCACAGGTCAGTGCCAACGTACGGGCCAGGAGTAGGGTACGGCGTAAGGTAAGGTGTAGGTCTTGTGGTTGATTTCCGTTCCAGGCTAGGGTTAGGGTTAGGGAACGGCAAGGCTTAGGGCACAGGTGAGGGCACGGAAACGTGGGAGGGTCAGGCTACGTGCTGACGCACGTGTCAGTGCCAGCGTACGGGTCAGGAGTAGGGTACGGCATAAGGTAAGGTGTAGGGCTGGTGGTGGGTTTCTATTCCGGGCTAGGGTTAGGGTTAGGGAACGGCAAGGCTTAGGGCACAGGTGAGGGTACGGAAACGTGGGAGGGTCAGGCTACGTGCTGACGCACGGTTCAGTGCCAGCGTACGGGCCAGGAATAGGGTACGGCGTAAGGTAAGGTGTAGGGCTGGTGGTGGGTTTCCGTTCTGGCCTAGGGTTAGGGTTAGGGAACTGCAAGGCTTAGGGCACAGGTGAGGGTACGGAAACGTGGGAGGGTCAGGCTACGTGCTGACGCACGGGGCAGTGCCAACGTACGGGCCAGGAGTAGGGTACGGCGTAAGGTAAGGTGTAGGGCTTGTGGTTGATTTCCGTTCCAGGCTAGGGTTAGGGTTAGGGAACGGCAAGGCTTAGGGCAAAGGAGAGGGTACGGAAACGTGGGAGGGTCGGGCTACGTGCTGACGCACGGGTCAGTGCCAGCGTACGGGCCAGGAGTAGGCAACGGCGTAGGATAAAGTGTAGGGCTGGTGGTGGATTTGCATTCGGGGCTAGGGTTAGGGTTAGGGAACGGCAAGGCTTAGGGCACATGTGAGGGTACGGAAACGTGGGAGGGTCAGGCTACGTGCTGACGCACAGTTCAGTGCCAGCGTATGGGCCAGGAATAGGGTACGGCGTAAGGTAAGGTGTCAGGCTGGTGGTGGGTTTCCGTTCCGGGCTAGGGTTAGGGTTAGGGAATGACAAGGGTTAGGGCACAGGTGAAGTTACGGAAACGTGGGAGGCTCGGGCTACGTGCTGACGCACGGGTCAGTGCCAGCGTACGGGCCAGGAGTAGGCAACGGCGTAGGATAAAGTGTAGGGCTGTTGGTGGATTTGCGTTCTGGGCTAGGGTTAGGGTGAGGGAACGGCAAGGCTTAGGGCACAGGTGAGGGTTCGGAAACGCGGGAGGGTAAGGCTGCGTGCTGATGCACGGTGCAGTGCCAGCGTACGGGCCAGGAGTAGGCAACGGCGTAAGGTAAGGTGTAGGGCTGGTGGTTGGTTTCCGTTCCAGGCTAGGGTTAGGGTTTGGGAACGGCAAGGCTTAGAGCACAGGTGAGGGTACGGAAACGTGGGAGGGTCAGGCTACGTGCTGACGCACGGTTCAGTGCCAGCGTACGGGCCAGGAATAGGGTAAGGCGTAAGGTAAGGTGTAGGGCTGGTGCTGGGTTTCCGTTCCGGGCCAGGGTTAGGGTTAGGGAACGGCAAGGCTTAGGGCACAGGTGAGGGTACGGAAACGTGGGAGGGTCAGGCTACGTGCTGACGCACGGGTCAGTGCCAACGTACGGGCCAGGAGTAGGGTACGGTGCAAGATAAGGTGTAGGGCTTGTGGTTGATTTCCGTTTCAGGCTAGGGTTAGGGTTAGGGAACGGCAAGGCTTAGGGCAAAGGAGAGGGTACGGAAACGTGGGAGGGTCGGGCCCCGTTCTGTAACACGGGTTAGTGCCAGCATACGGGCCAGGAGTAGGCAACGACGTAGGATAAAGTGTAGGGCTGGTGGTGGGTTTCCATTCCGGGCTAGAGTTAGGGTTAGGGAACGGCAAGGCTTAGGGCACAGGTGAGGGTACGGAAACGTGGGAGGGTCAGGCTACGTGCTGACGCACGGGTCAGTGCCAGCGTACGGGCCAGGAGTAGGCAACGGCGTAGGATAAAGTGTAGGGCTGGTGGTGGATTTGCATTCGGGGCTAGGGTTAGGGTTAGGGAACGGCAAGGCTTAGGGCACAGGTGAGGGTACGGAAACGTGGGAGGGTCAGGCTATGTGCTGACGCACGGGTCAGTGCCCGCGTACGGGCCAGTAGTAGGCAACGGCTTAAGGTAAGGTGTAGGGCTGGTGGTGGGTTTCTATTCCGGGCTAGGGTTAGGGTTAGGGAACGGCAAGGCTTAGGGCACAGGTGAGGGTACAGAAACGTGGGAGGGTCGGGCTACGTGCTGACGCACGGGTCAGTGCCAGCGTACGGGCCAGGAGTAGGCAACGGCTTAAGGTAAGGTGTAGGGCTGGTGGTGGGTTTCTATTCCGGTCTAGGGTTAGGGTTAGGGAACGGCAAGGCTTAGGGCACAGGTGAGGGTACAGAAACGTAGGAGAGTCGGGCTACGTGCTGACGCACGGGTCAGTGCCAGCGTACGGGCCAGGAGTAGGCAACGGCGTAGGATAAAGTGTAGGGCTGGTGGTGGATTTGCATTCCGGTCTAGGGTTAGGGTTAGGGAACGGCAAGGCTTAGGGCACAGGTGAGGGCACGGAAACGTGGGAGGGTCAGGCTACGTGCTGACGCACGTGTCAGTGCCAGCGTACGGGTCAGGAGTAGGGTACGGCATAAGGTAAGGTGTAGGGCTGGTGGTGGGTTTCTATTCCGGGCTAGGGTTAGGGTTAGGGAACGGCAAGGCTTAGGGCACAGGTGAGGGTACGGAAACGTGGGAGGGTCAGGCTACGTGCTGACGCACGGTTCAGTGCCAGCGTACGGGCCAGGAATAGGGTACGGCGTAAGGTAAGGTGCAGGGCTGGTGGTGGGTTTCCGTTCTGGCCTAGGGTTAGGGTTAGGGAACTGCAAGGCTTAGGGCACAGGTGAGGGTACGGAAACGTGGGAGGGTCAGGCTACGTGCTGACGCACGGGTCAGTGCCAACGTACGGGCCAGGAGTAGGGTACGGCGTAAGGTAAGGTGTAGGGCTTGTGGTTGATTTCCGTTCCAGGCTAGGGTTAGGGTTAGGGAACGGCAAGGCTTAGGGCAAAGGAGAGGGTACGGAAACGTGGGAGGGTCGGGCTACGTGCTGACGCACGGGTCAGTGCCAGCGTACGGGCCAGGAGTAGGCAACGGCGTAGGATAAAGTGTAGGGCTGGTGGTGGATTTGCATTCGGGGCTAGGGTTAGGGTTAGGGAACGGCAAGGCTTAGGGCACAGGTGAGGGTACGGAAACGTGGGAGGGTCAGGCTACGTGCTGACGCACAGTTCAGTGCCAGCGTATGGGCCAGGAATAGGGTACGGCGTAAGGTAAAGTGTCAGGCTGGTGGTGGGTTTCCGTTCCGGGCTAGGGTTAGTGTTAGGGAATGACAAGGGTTAGGGCACAGGTGAAGTTACGGAAACGTGGGAGGCTCGGGCTACGTGCTGACGCACGGGTCAGTGCCAGCGTACGGGCCAGGAGTAGGCAACGGCGTAGGATAAAGTGTAGGTCTGGTGGTGGATTTGCGTTCTGGGCTAGGGTTAGGGTTAGGGAACGGCAAGGCTTAGGGCACAGGTGAGGGTTCGGAAACGCGGGAGGGTAAGGCTGCGTGCTGATGCACGGTGCAGTGCCAGCGTACGGGCCAGGAGTAGGCAACGGCGTAAGGTAAGGTGTAGGGCTGGTGGTTGGTTTCCGTTCCAGGCTAGGGTTAGGGTTAGGGAACGGCAAGGCTTAGGGCACAGGTGAGGGTACGGAAACGTGGGAGCGTCTGGCTACGTGCTGACGCACGGGTCAGTGCCAGCGTACGGGCCAGGAGTAGGCAACGGCGTAGGATAAAGTGTAGGGCTGGTGGTGGATTTGTGTTCCAGGCTAGGGTTAGGGTTAGGGAACGGCAAGGCTTAGAGCACAGGTGAGGGTATGGAAACGTGGGAGGGTCAGGCTACGTGCTGACGCACGGTTCAGTGCCAGCGTACGGGCCAGGAATAGGGTAAGGCGTAAGGTAAGGTGTAGGGCTGGTGCTGGGTTTCCGTTCCGGGCCAGGGTTAGGGTTAGGGAACGGCAAGGATTAGGGCACAGGTGAGGGTACGGAAACGTGGGAGGGTCAGGCTACGTGGTGACGCACGGGTCAGTGCCAACGTACGGGCCAGGAGTAGGGTACGGCGCAAGATAAGGTGTAGGGCTTGTGGTTGATTTCCGTTCCAGGCTAGGGTTAGGGTTAGGGAACGGCAAGGCTTAGGGCAAAGGAGAGGGTACGGAAACGTGGGAGGGTCGGGCCCCGTTCTGTAACACGGGTTAGTGCCAGCATACGGGCTAGGAGTAGGCAACGACGTAGGATAAAGTGTAGGGCTGGTGGTGGGTTTCCATTCCGGGCTAGAGTTAGGGTTAGGGAACGGCAAGGCTTAGGGCACAGGTGAGGGTACGGAAACGTGGGAGGGTCAGGCTACGTGCTGACGCACGGGTCAGTGCCAGCGTACGGGCCAGGAGTAGGCAACGGCGTAAGGTAAGGTGTAGGGCTGGTGGTGGGTTTCTATTCAGGGCTAGGGTTAGGGTTAGGGAACGGCAAGGCTTAGGGCACAGGTGAGGTTACGGAAACGTGGGAGGGTCGGGCTACGTGCTGACGCACGGGTCAGTGCCAGCGTACGGGCCAGGAGTATGCAACGGCGTAGGATAAAGTGTAGGGCTGGTGGTTATTTTGCGTTCCGGGCTAGAGTTAGGGTTAGGGAACGGCAAGGCTTAGGGCACAGGTGAGGTTACGGAAACGTGGGAGGGTCAGGCTACGTGCTGACGCACGGGTTAGTGCCAGCGTACGGGCCAGGAGTAGGCAACGGCGTAAGGTAAGGTGTAGGGCAGGTGGTTGGTTTCCGTTCCAGGCTAGGGTTAGGGTTAGGGAACGGCAAGGCTTAGGGCACAGGTGAGGGTATGGAAACGTGGGAGGGTCGGGCTACGTGCTGACGCACGTGTCAGTGCCAGCGTACGGGCCAGGAGTAGGCAACGGCGTAGGATAAAGTGTAGGGCTGGTGGTGGATTTGCGTTCGGGGCTAGGGTTAGGGTTAGGGAACGGCAAGGCTTAGGGCACAGGTGAGGGTACGGAAACGTGGGAGGGTCAGGCTACGTGCTGACGCACAGGTCAGTGCCAGCGTACAGATCAGGAGTAGGGTACGGCGTAAGGTAACGTGTAGGGCTGGTGGTGGGTTTCTATTCCGGGCTAGGGTTAGGGTTAGGGAACGGCAAGGCTTAGGGCACAGGTGAGGGTACGGAAACGTGGGAGGGTCGGGCTACGTGCTGACGCACGGGTCAGTGCCAGCATACGGGCCAGGAGTAGGCAACGGCGTAGGATAAAGTGTAGGGCTGGTGGTGGATTTGCGTTCCGGGCTAGGGTTAGGGTTAGGGAACGGCAAGGCTTAGGGCACAGGTGAGGGTATGGAAACGTGGGAGGGTCAGGCTACGTGCTTACGCACGGTTCAGTGCCAGCATACGGGCCAGGAATAGGGTACGGCATAAGGTAAGGTGTCAGGCTAGTGGTGGGTTTCCGTTCCGGGCTAGGGTTAGGGTTAGGGAACGGCCAGGCTTAGGGCACAGGTGAAGGTACGGAAACGTGGGAGGCTCGTGCTACGTGCTGACGCACGGGTCAGTGCCAGCGTACGGGCCAGGAGTAGGCAACGGCGTAGGATAAAGTATAGGCTGGTGGTGGATTTGCGTTCTGGGCTAGGGTTAGGGTTAGGGAACGGCAAGGCTTCGGGCACAGGAGAGGGTACGGAAACGCGGGAGGGTAAGGCTACGTGCTGATGCACGGGGCAGTGCCAGAGTACAGGCCAGGAGTAGGCAACGGCGTAGGGTAAGGTGTAGGGCTGATGGTGGGTTTCCATTCCGGGCTAGGGTTAGGTTTAGGGAACGGCAAGGCTTAGGGCACAGGTGAGGGTACGGAAACGTGGGAGGGTCAGGCTACGTGCTGACGCACGGGTCAGTGCCAGCGTACGGTCCAGAAGTAGGCAACGGCGTAGGATAAATTGTAGGGCTGGTGGTGGATTTGCGTTCTGGGCTAGGGTTAGGGTTAGGGAAAGGCAAGGCTTAGGGCACAGGTGAGGGTACGGAAACGTGGGAGGGTCAGGCTACGTGCTGACGCACGGTTCAGTGCCAGCGTACGGGCCAGGAATAGGGTACGGCGTAAGGTAAGGTGTAGGGCTGCTGGTGGGTTTCCGTTCTGGCCTAGGGTTAGGGTTAGGGAACGGCAAGGCTTAAGGCACAGGTGAGGGTACGGAAACGTGGGAGGGTCAGGCTACGTGCTGACGCACGGGTCAGTGCCAACGTACGGGCCAGGAGTAGGGTACGGCGTAAGGTAAGGTGTAGGGCTTGTGGTTGATTTCCGTTCCAGGCTAGGGTTAGGGTTAGGGAACGGCAAGGCTTAGGGCAAAGGAGAGGGTACGGAAACGTGGGAGGGTCGGGCTACGTGCTGACGCACGGGTCAGTGCCAGCGTACGGGCCAGGAGTAGGCAACGGCGTAGGATAAAGTGTAGGGCTGGTGGTGGATTTGCATTCGGGGCTAGGGTTAGGGTTAGGGAACGGCAAGGCTTAGGGCACAGGTGAGGGTACGGAAACGTGGGAGGTTCAGGCTACGTGCTGACGCACAGTTCAGTGCCAGCGTACGGGCCAGGAATAGGGTACGGCGTAAGGTAAGGTGTCAGGCTGGTGGTGGGTTTCCGTTCCGGGCTAGGGTTAGGGTTAGGGAACGACAAGGCTTAGGGCACAGGTGAATTTACGGAAACGTGGGAGGCTCGGGCTACGTGCTGACGCACGGGTCAGTGCCAGCGTACGGGCCAGGAGTAGGCAACGGCGTAGGATAAAGTGTAGGGCTGGAGGTGGATTTGCGTTCTGGGCTAGGGTTAGGGTTAGGGAACGGCAAGGCTTAGGGCACAGGTGAGGGTACGGAAACGCGGGAGGGTAAGGCTGCGTGCTGATGCACGGTGCAGTGCCAGCGTACGGGCCAGGAGTAGGCAACGGCGTAAGGTAAGGTGTAGGGCTGGTGGTAGGTTTCCGTTCCAGGCTAGGGTTAGGGTTAGGGAACGGCAAGGCTTAGGGCACAGGTGAGGGTACGGAAACGTGGGAGCGTCGGGCTACGTGCTGACGCACGGGTCAGTGCCAGCGTACGGGCCAGGAGTAGGCAACGGCGTAGGATAAAGTGTAGGGCTGGTGGTGGATTTGCGTTCCAGGCTAGGGTTAGGGTTAGGGAACGGCAAGGCTTAGAGCACAGGTGAGGGTACGGAAACGTGGGAGAGTCAGGCTACGTGCTGACGCACGGTTCAGTGCCAGCGTACGGGCCAGGAATAGGGTACGGCGTAAGGTAAGGTGTAGAGCTGGTGCTGGGTTTCCGTACCGGGCCAGGGTTAGGGTTAGGGAACGGCAAGGCTTAGGGCACAGGTGAGGGTACGGAAACGTGGGAGGGTCAGGCTACGTGCTGACGCACGGGTCAGTGCCAATGTACGGGCCAGGAGTAGGGTACGGCGTAAGATAAGGTGTAGGGCTTGTGGTTGATTTCCGTTCCAGGCTAGGGTTAGGGTTAGGGAACGGCAAGGCTTAGGGCAAAGGAGAGGGTACGGAAACGTGGGAGGGTCGGGCCCCGTTCTGTCGCACGGGTTAGTGCCAGCATACGGGCCAGGAGTAGGCAACGACGTAGGATAAAGTGTAGGGCTGGTGGTGGGTTTCCATTCCGGGCTAGAGTTAGGGTTAGGGAACGGCAAGGCTTAGGGCACAGGTGAGGGTACGGAAACGTGGGAGGGTCAGGCTACGTGCTGACGCACGGGTCAGTGCCAGCGTACGGGCCAGGAGTCGGCAACGGCGTAAGGTAAGGTGTAGGGCTGGTGGTGGGTTTCTATTCCGGGCTAGGGTTAGGGTTAGGGAACGGCAAGGCTTAGGGCACAGGTGAGGGTACGGAAACGTGGGAGGGTCGGGCTACGTGCTGACGCACGGGTCAGTGCCAGCGTACTGGCCAGGAGTAGGCAACGGCGTAGGATATAGTGTAGGGCTGGTGGTGGATTTGCGTTCCGTGCTAGGGTTAGGGTTAGGGAACGGCAAGGCTTAGGGCACAGGTGAGGATACGGAAACGTGGGAGGGTCAGGCTACGTGCAGACGCACGGGTCAGTGCCAGCGTACAGGTCAGGAGTAGGGTACGGCATAAGGTAAGGTGTAGGGCTGGTGGTGGGTTTCTATTCCGGGCTAGGGTTAGGGTTAGGGAACAGCAAGGCTTAGGGCACAAGTGAGGGTACGGAAACGTGGGAGGGTCAGGCTATGTGCTGACGCACGGTTCAGTGCCAGCGTACGGGCCAGGAATAGGGTACGGCGTAAGGTAAGGTGTAGGGCTGGTGGTGGGTTTCCATTCCGGGCTAGGGTTAGGGTTAGGGAACGGCAAGGCTTAGGGCACAGGTGAGGGTACGGAAACGTGGGAGGGTCGGGCTACGTGCAGACGCACGGGTCAGTGCCAGCGTACGGGCCAGGAGTAGGCAACGGCGTAGGATAAAGTGTAGGGCTGGTGGTGGATTTGCGTTCCAGGCTAGGGTTAGGGATAGGGAACGGCAAGGCTTAGGGCACAGGTGAGGGTACGGAAACGTGGGAGGTTCAGGCTACGTGCTGACGCACGGGTCAGTGCCAGCGTACGGGTCAGGAGTAGGGTACGGCATAAGGTAAGGTGTAGGGCTGGTGGTGGGTTTCTATTCCGGGCTAGGGTTAGGGTTAGGGAACCGCAAGGCTTAGGGCACAGGTCAGGGTACGGAAACGCGGGAGGGTAAGGCTACGTTCTGATGCACGATTCAGAGCCAGAGTACAGGCCAGGAGTAGGCAACGGGGTAGGGTAAGGTGTAGGGCTGGTGGTGGGTTTCTATTCCGGGCTAGGGTTAGGGTTAGGGAACGGCAAGGCTTAGGGCACAGGTGAGGGTACGGAAACGTGGGTTGGTCAGGCTACATGCTGATGCACGGGTCAGTGCCAGCGTACGGGCCAGGAGTAGGCAACGGCGTAAGGTAAGGTGTAGGGCTGGTGGTTGGTTTCCGTTCCAGGCTAGGGTTAGAGTTAGGGAACGGCAAGGCTTAGGGCACAGGTGAGGGTACGGAAACGTGGGAGGGACGGGCTACGTGCTGACGCACGGGTCAGTGCCAGCGTACTGGCCAGGAGTAGGCAACGGCGTAGGATAAAGTGTAGGGCTGGTGGTGGATTTGCGTTCCGGGCTAGGGTTAGGGTTAGGGAACGGCAAGGCTTAGGGCATAGGTGAGGGTACGGAAACGTGGGAGGGTCAGGCTACGTGCTGACGCACGGGTCAGTGCCAGCGTACGGGTCAGGAGTAGGGTACGGCGTAAGGTAAGGTGTAGGGCTGGTGGTGGGTTTCTATTCCGGTCTAGGGTTAGGGTTAGGGAACGGCAAGGCTTAGGGCACAGGTCAGGGTACGGAAACGCGGGAGGGTAAGGCTACGTGCTGATGAACGGGTCAGTGCCAGAGTACAGGCCAGGAGTCGGCAATGGCGTAGGGTAAGGTGTAGGGCTGGTGGTTGGTTTCCGTTCCAGGCTAGGGTTAGGGTTAGGGAACGGCAAGGCTTAGGGCACAGGTGAGGGTACGGAAACGTGGGAGGGTCGGGCTACGTGCTGACGCACGGGTCAGTGCCAGCGTACGGGCCAGGCGTAGGCAACGGCGTAGGATAAAGTGTAGGGCTGGTGGTGGATTTGCGTTCCAGGCTAGGGTTAGGGTTAGGGAACGGCAAGGCTTAGGGCTCAGGTGAGGGTACGGAAACGTGGGAGGGTCAGGCTATGTGCTGACGCACGGTTCAGTGCCAGCGTACGGGCCAGGAATAGGGTACGGCGTAAGGTAAGGTGTAGGGCTGGTGGTGGGTTTCCGTTCTGGCCTAGGGTTAGGGTTAGGGAACTGCAAGGCTTAGGGCACAGGTGAGGGTACGGAAACGTGGGAGGGTCAGGCTACGTGCTGACGCACGGGTCACTGCCAACGTACGGGCCACGAGTAGGGTACGGCGTAAGGTAAGGTGTAGGGCTTGTGGTTGATTTCCGTTCCAGGCTAGGGTTAGGGTTAGGGAACGGCAAAGCTTAGGGCAAAGGAGAGGGTACGGAAACGTGGGAGGGTCGGGCTACGTGCTGACGCACGGGTCAGTGCCAGCGTACGGGCCAGGAGTAGGCAACGGCGTAGGATAAAGTGTAGGGCTGGTGGTGGATTTGCATTCGGGGCTAGGGTTAGGGTTAGGGAACGGCAAGGCTTAGGGCACAGGTGAGGGTACGGAAACGTGGAAGGGTCAGGCTACGTGCTGACGCACGGGTCAGTGCCCGCGTACGGGCCAGGAGTAGGCAACGGCTTAAGGTAAGGTGTAGGGCAGGTGGTGGGTTTCTATTCCGGGCTAGGGTTAGGGTTAGGGAACGGCAAGGCTTAGGGCACAGGTGAGGGTACAGAAACGTGGGAGGGTCGGGCTACGTGCTGACGCACGGGTCAGTGCCAGCGTACGGGCCAGGAGTAGGCAACGGCTTAAGGTAAGGTGTAGGGCTGGTGGTGGGTTTCTATTCCGGTCTAGGTTTAGGGTTAGGGAACGGCAAGATTAGGGCACAGGTGAGGGTACAGAAACGTGGGAGAGTCGGGCTACGTGCTGACGCACGTGTCAGTGCCAGGGTACGGGCCAGGAGTAGGCAACGGCGTAGGATAAAGTGTAGGGCTGGTGGTGGATTTGCATTCGGGGCTAGGGTTAGGGTTAGGGAACGGCAAGGCTTAGGGCACAGGTGAGGGTACGGAAACGTGGGAGGGTCAGGCTACGTGCTGACGCACAGGTCAGTGCCAGCGTACAGGTCAGGAGTACGGTACGGCGTAAGGTAACGTGTAGGGCTGGTGGTGGGTTTCTATTCCGGGCTAGGGTGAGGGTTAGGGAACGGCAACGCTTAGGGCACAGGTGAGGGTACGGAAACGTGGGAGGGTCAGGCTACGTGCTGACGCACGGGTCAGTGCCAGCGTATGGGCCAGGAGTAGGCAACGGCTTAAGGTAATGTGTAGGGCTGGTGGTGGGTTTCTATTCCGGGCTAGGGTTAGGGTTAGGGAACGGCAAGGCTTAGGGCACAGGTGAGGGTACAGAAACGTGGGAGGGTCGGGCTACGTGCTGACGCACGGGTCAGTGCCAGCGTACGGGCCAGGAGTAGGCAACGGCTTAAGGTAAGGTGTAGGGCTGGTGGTGGGTTTCTATTCCGGGCTAGGGTTAGGGTTAGGGAACGGCAAGGCTTAGGGCACAGGTGAGGGTACAGAAACGTGGGAGGGTCGGGCTACGTGCTGACGCACGGGTCAGTGCCAGCGTACGGGCCAGGAGTAGGCAACGGCGTAGGATAAAGTTTAGGGCTGGTGGTGGATTTGCGTTCGGGGCTAGGGTTAGGGTTAGGGAACGGCAAGGCTTAAGGCACATGTGAGGGTACGGAAACGTGGGAGGGTCAGGCTACGTGCTGACGCACAGGTCAGTGCCAGCGTACAGGTCAGGAGTAGGGTACGGCGTAAGGTAAGGTGTAGGGCTGGTGGTGGGTTTCTATTCCGGGCTAGGTTTAGGGTTAGGGAACGGCAAGGCTTAGGGCACAGGTGAGGTTACGGAAACGTGGGAGGGTCAGGCTACGTGCTGACGCACGGGTCAGTGACAGCGTACGGGTCAGGAGTAGGGTATGGCGTAAGGTAAGGTGTAGGGCTGGTGGTGGGTTTCTATTCTGGGCTAGGATTAGGGTTAGGGAACGGCAAGGCTTAGGGCACAGGTGAGGGTACGGAAACGTGGGAGGGTCGGGCTACGTGCTGACGCACGGGTCAGTGCCAGCGTACGGGCCAGGAGTAGGCAACGGCGTAGGATAATGTGTAGGGCTGGTGGTGGATTTGCGTTCCGGGCTAGGGTTAGGGTTAGGGAACGGCAAGGCTTAGGGCACAGGTGAGGGTACGGAAACGTGGGAGGGTCAGGCTACGTGCTGACGCACGGTTCAGTGCCAGCGTACGGGCCAGGAATAGGGTACGGCGTAATGTAAGGTGTCAGGCTGGTGGTGGGTTTCCGTTCCGGGCTAGGGTTAGGGTTAGGGAACGGCAAGGCTTAGGGCACAGGTGAAGGTACGGAAACGTGGGAGGCTCGTGCTACGTGCTGACGCACGGGTCAGTGCCAGCGTACGGGCCAGGAGTAGGCAACGGCGTTGGATAAAGTGTAGGCTGGTGGTGGATTTGCGTTCTGGGCTAGGGTTAGTGTTAGGGAACGGCAAGGCTTAGGGCACAGGAGAGGGTACGGAAACGCCAGAGTGTAAGGCTACGTGCTGATGCACGGGGCAGTGCCAGAGTACAGGCCAGGAGTAGGCAACGGCGTAGGGTAAGGTGTAGGGCTGGTGGTGGGTTTCCATTCCGGGCTAGGGTTAGGGTTAGGGAACGGCAAGGCTTAGGGCACAGGTGAGGGTACGGAAACGTGGGAGGGTCAGGCTACGTGCTGACGCACGTGTCAGTGCCAGCGTACGGGCCAGGTGTAGGCAACGGCGTAAGGTAAGGTGTAGGGCTGGTGGTTGTTTTCGGTTCCAGGCTAGGGTTAGGGTTAGGGAACGGCAAGGCTTAGGGCACAGGTGAGAGTACGGAAACGTGGGAGGGTCGGGCTACGTGCTGACGCACGGGTCAGTGCCAGCGTACTGGCCAGGAGTAGGCAACGGCGTAGGATAAAGTGTAGGGCTGGTGGTGGATTTGCGTTCCGGGCTAGGGTTAGGGTTAGGGAACGGCAAGGCTTAGGGCACAGGTGAGGGTACGGAAGCGTGGGAAGGTCAGGCTACGTGCAGACGAACGGGTCAGTGCCAGCGTACGGGTCAGGAGTAGGGTACGGCGTAAGGTAAGGTGTAGGGCTTGTGGTTGATTTCCGTTCCAGGCTAGGGTTAGGGTTAGGGAACGGCAAGGCTTAGGGCAAAGGAGAGGGTACGGAAACGTGGGAGGGTCGGGCTACGTGCTGACGCACGGGTCAGTGCCAGCGTACGGGCCAGGAGTAGGCAACGGCGTAGGATAAAGTGTAGGGCTGGTGGTGGATTTGCATTCGGGGCTAGGGTTAGGGTTAGGGAACGGCAAGGCTTAGGGCACAGGTGAGGGTACGGAAACGTGGGAGGGTCAGGCTACGTGCTGACGCACAGTTCAGTGCCAGCGTATGGGCCAGGAATAGGGTACGGCGTAAGGTAAAGTGTCAGGCTGGTGGTGGGTTTCCGTTCCGGGCTAGGGTTAGTGTTAGGGAATGACAAGGGTTAGGGCACAGGTGAAGTTACGGAAACGTGGGAGGCTCGGGCTACGTGCTGACGCACGGGTCAGTGCCAGCGTACGGGCCAGGAGTAGGCAACGGCGTAGGATAAAGTGTAGGTCTGGTGGTGGATTTGCGTTCTGGGCTAGGGTTAGGGTTAGGGAACGGCAAGGCTTAGGGCACAGGTGAGGGTTCGGAAACGCGGGAGGGTAAGGCTGCGTGCTGATGCACGGTGCAGTGCCAGCGTACGGGCCAGGAGTAGGCAACGGCGTAAGGTAAGGTGTAGGGCTGGTGGTTGGTTTCCGTTCCAGGCTAGGGTTAGGGTTAGGGAACGGCAAGGCTTAGGGCACAGGTGAGGGTACGGAAACGTGGGAGCGTCTGGCTACGTGCTGACGCACGGGTCAGTGCCAGCGTACGGGCCAGGAGTAGGCAACGGCGTAGGATAAAGTGTAGGGCTGGTGGTGGATTTGTGTTCCAGGCTAGGGTTAGGGTTAGGGAACGGCAAGGCTTAGAGCACAGGTGAGGGTATGGAAACGTGGGAGGGTCAGGCTACGTGCTGACGCACGGTTCAGTGCCAGCGTACGGGCCAGGAATAGGGTAAGGCGTAAGGTAAGGTGTAGGGCTGGTGCTGGGTTTCCGTTCCGGGCCAGGGTTAGGGTTAGGGAACGGCAAGGCTTAGGGCACAGGTGAGGGTACGGAAACGTGGGAGGGTCAGGCTACGTGGTGACGCACGGGTCAGTGCCAACGTACGGGCCAGGAGTAGGGTACGGCGCAAGATAAGGTGTAGGGCTTGTGGTTGATTTCCGTTCCAGGCTAGGGTTAGGGTTAGGGAACGGCAAGGCTTAGGGCAAAGGAGAGGGTACGGAAACGTGGGAGGGTCGGGCCCCGTTCTGTAACACGGGTTAGTGCCAGCATACGGGCTAGGAGTAGGCAACGACGTAGGATAAAGTGTAGGGCTGGTGGTGGGTTTCCATTCCGGGCTAGAGTTAGGGTTAGGGAACGGCAAGGCTTAGGGCACAGGTGAGGGTACGGAAACGTGGGAGGGTCAGGCTACGTGCTGACGCACGGGTCAGTGCCAGCGTACGGGCCAGGAGTAGGCAACGGCGTAAGGTAAGGTGTAGGGCTGGTGGTGGGTTTCTATTCAGGGCTAGGGTTAGGGTTAGGGAACGGCAAGGCTTAGGGCACAGGTGAGGTTACGGAAACGTGGGAGGGTCGGGCTACGTGCTGACGCACGGGTCAGTGCCAGCGTACGGGCCAGGAGTATGCAACGGCGTAGGATAAAGTGTAGGGCTGGTGGTTATTTTGCGTTCCGGGCTAGAGTTAGGGTTAGGGAACGGCAAGGCTTAGGGCACAGGTGAGGTTACGGAAACGTGGGAGGGTCAGGCTACGTGCTGACGCACGGGTTAGTGCCAGCGTACGGGCCAGGAGTAGGCAACGGCGTAAGGTAAGGTGTAGGGCAGGTGGTTGGTTTCCGTTCCAGGCTAGGGTTAGGGTTAGGGAACGGCAAGGCTTAGGGCACAGGTGAGGGTATGGAAACGTGGGAGGGTCGGGCTACGTGCTGACGCACGTGTCAGTGCCAGCGTACGGGCCAGGAGTAGGCAACGGCGTAGGATAAAGTGTAGGGCTGGTGGTGGATTTGCGTTCGGGGCTAGGGTTAGGGTTAGGGAACGGCAAGGCTTAGGGCACAGGTGAGGGTACGGAAACGTGGGAGGGTCAGGCTACGTGCTGACGCACAGGTCAGTGCCAGCGTACAGATCAGGAGTAGGGTACGGCGTAAGGTAACGTGTAGGGCTGGTGGTGGGTTTCTATTCCGGGCTAGGGTTAGGGTTAGGGAACGGCAAGGCTTAGGGCACAGGTGAGGGTACGGAAACGTGGGAGGGTCGGGCTACGTGCTGACGCACGGGTCAGTGCCAGCATACGGGCCAGGAGTAGGCAACGGCGTAGGATAAAGTGTAGGGCTGGTGGTGGATTTGCGTTCCGGGCTAGGGTTAGGGTTAGGGAACGGCAAGGCTTAGGGCACAGGTGAGGGTATGGAAACGTGGGAGGGTCAGGCTACGTGCTTACGCACGGTTCAGTGCCAGCATACGGGCCAGGAATAGGGTACGGCATAAGGTAAGGTGTCAGGCTAGTGGTGGGTTTCCGTTCCGGGCTAGGGTTAGGGTTAGGGAACGGCCAGGCTTAGGGCACAGGTGAAGGTACGGAAACGTGGGAGGCTCGTGCTACGTGCTGACGCACGGGTCAGTGCCAGCGTACGGGCCAGGAGTAGGCAACGGCGTAGGATAAAGTATAGGCTGGTGGTGGATTTGCGTTCTGGGCTAGGGTTAGGGTTAGGGAACGGCAAGGCTTCGGGCACAGGAGAGGGTACGGAAACGCGGGAGGGTAAGGCTACGTGCTGATGCACGGGGCAGTGCCAGAGTACAGGCCAGGAGTAGGCAACGGCGTAGGGTAAGGTGTAGGGCTGATGGTGGGTTTCCATTCCGGGCTAGGGTTAGGTTTAGGGAACGGCAAGGCTTAGGGCACAGGTGAGGGTACGGAAACGTGGGAGGGTCAGGCTACGTGCTGACGCACGGGTCAGTGCCAGCGTACGGTCCAGAAGTAGGCAACGGCGTAGGATAAATTGTAGGGCTGGTGGTGGATTTGCGTTCTGGGCTAGGGTTAGGGTTAGGGAAAGGCAAGGCTTAGGGCACAGGTGAGGGTACGGAAACGTGGGAGGGTCAGGCTACGTGCTGACGCACGGTTCAGTGCCAGCGTACGGGCCAGGAATAGGGTACGGCGTAAGGTAAGGTGTAGGGCTGCTGGTGGGTTTCCGTTCTGGCCTAGGGTTAGGGTTAGGGAACGGCAAGGCTTAAGGCACAGGTGAGGGTACGGAAACGTGGGAGGGTCAGGCTACGTGCTGACGCACGGGTCAGTGCCAACGTACGGGCCAGGAGTAGGGTACGGCGTAAGGTAAGGTGTAGGGCTTGTGGTTGATTTCCGTTCCAGGCTAGGGTTAGGGTTAGGGAACGGCAAGGCTTAGGGCAAAGGAGAGGGTACGGAAACGTGGGAGGGTCGGGCTACGTGCTGACGCACGGGTCAGTGCCAGCGTACGGGCCAGGAGTAGGCAACGGCGTAGGATAAAGTGTAGGGCTGGTGGTGGATTTGCATTCGGGGCTAGGGTTAGGGTTAGGGAACGGCAAGGCTTAGGGCACAGGTGAGGGTACGGAAACGTGGGAGGTTCAGGCTACGTGCTGACGCACAGTTCAGTGCCAGCGTACGGGCCAGGAATAGGGTACGGCGTAAGGTAAGGTGTCAGGCTGGTGGTGGGTTTCCGTTCCGGGCTAGGGTTAGGGTTAGGGAACGACAAGGCTTAGGGCACAGGTGAATTTACGGAAACGTGGGAGGCTCGGGCTACGTGCTGACGCACGGGTCAGTGCCAGCGTACGGGCCAGGAGTAGGCAACGGCGTAGGATAAAGTGTAGGGCTGGAGGTGGATTTGCGTTCTGGGCTAGGGTTAGGGTTAGGGAACGGCAAGGCTTAGGGCACAGGTGAGGGTACGGAAACGCGGGAGGGTAAGGCTGCGTGCTGATGCACGGTGCAGTGCCAGCGTACGGGCCAGGAGTAGGCAACGGCGTAAGGTAAGGTGTAGGGCTGGTGGTAGGTTTCCGTTCCAGGCTAGGGTTAGGGTTAGGGAACGGCAAGGCTTAGGGCACAGGTGAGGGTACGGAAACGTGGGAGCGTCGGGCTACGTGCTGACGCACGGGTCAGTGCCAGCGTACGGGCCAGGAGTAGGCAACGGCGTAGGATAAAGTGTAGGGCTGGTGGTGGATTTGCGTTCCAGGCTAGGGTTAGGGTTAGGGAACGGCAAGGCTTAGAGCACAGGTGAGGGTACGGAAACGTGGGAGAGTCAGGCTACGTGCTGACGCACGGTTCAGTGCCAGCGTACGGGCCAGGAATAGGGTACGGCGTAAGGTAAGGTGTAGAGCTGGTGCTGGGTTTCCGTACCGGGCCAGGGTTAGGGTTAGGGAACGGCAAGGCTTAGGGCACAGGTGAGGGTACGGAAACGTGGGAGGGTCAGGCTACGTGCTGACGCACGGGTCAGTGCCAATGTACGGGCCAGGAGTAGGGTACGGCGTAAGATAAGGTGTAGGGCTTGTGGTTGATTTCCGTTCCAGGCTAGGGTTAGGGTTAGGGAACGGCAAGGCTTAGGGCAAAGGAGAGGGTACGGAAACGTGGGAGGGTCGGGCCCCGTTCTGTCGCACGGGTTAGTGCCAGCATACGGGCCAGGAGTAGGCAACGACGTAGGATAAAGTGTAGGGCTGGTGGTGGGTTTCCATTCCGGGCTAGAGTTAGGGTTAGGGAACGGCAAGGCTTAGGGCACAGGTGAGGGTACGGAAACGTGGGAGGGTCAGGCTACGTGCTGACGCACGGGTCAGTGCCAGCGTACGGGCCAGGAGTAGGCAACGGCGTAAGGTAAGGTGTAGGGCTGGTGGTGGGTTTCTATTCCGGGCTAGGGTTAGGGTTAGGGAACGGCAAGGCTTAGGGCACAGGTGAGGGTACGGAAACGTGGGAGGGTCGGGCTACGTGCTGACGCACGGGTCAGTGCCAGCGTACTGGCCAGGAGTAGGCAACGGCGTAGGATATAGTGTAGGGCTGGTGGTGGATTTGCGTTCCGTGCTAGGGTTAGGGTTAGGGAACGGCAAGGCTTAGGGCACAGGTGAGGATACGGAAACGTGGGAGGGTCAGGCTACGTGCAGACGCACGGGTCAGTGCCAGCGTACAGGTCAGGAGTAGGGTACGGCATAAGGTAAGGTGTAGGGCTGGTGGTGGGTTTCTATTCCGGGCTAGGGTTAGGGTTAGGGAACAGCAAGGCTTAGGGCACAAGTGAGGGTACGGAAACGTGGGAGGGTCAGGCTATGTGCTGACGCACGGTTCAGTGCCAGCGTACGGGCCAGGAATAGGGTACGGCGTAAGGTAAGGTGTAGGGCTGGTGGTGGGTTTCCATTCCGGGCTAGGGTTAGGGTTAGGGAACGGCAAGGCTTAGGGCACAGGTGAGGGTACGGAAACGTGGGAGGGTCGGGCTACGTGCAGACGCACGGGTCAGTGCCAGCGTACGGGCCAGGAGTAGGCAACGGCGTAGGATAAAGTGTAGGGCTGGTGGTGGATTTGCGTTCCAGGCTAGGGTTAGGGATAGGGAACGGCAAGGCTTAGGGCACAGGTGAGGGTACGGAAACGTGGGAGGTTCAGGCTACGTGCTGACGCACGGGTCAGTGCCAGCGTACGGGTCAGGAGTAGGGTACGGCATAAGGTAAGGTGTAGGGCTGGTGGTGGGTTTCTATTCCGGGCTAGGGTTAGGGTTAGGGAACCGCAAGGCTTAGGGCACAGGTCAGGGTACGGAAACGCGGGAGGGTAAGGCTACGTTCTGATGCACGATTCAGAGCCAGAGTACAGGCCAGGAGTAGGCAACGGGGTAGGGTAAGGTGTAGGGCTGGTGGTGGGTTTCTATTCCGGGCTAGGGTTAGGGTTAGGGAACGGCAAGGCTTAGGGCACAGGTGAGGGTACGGAAACGTGGGTTGGTCAGGCTACATGCTGATGCACGGGTCAGTGCCAGCGTACGGGCCAGGAGTAGGCAACGGCGTAAGGTAAGGTGTAGGGCTGGTGGTTGGTTTCCGTTCCAGGCTAGGGTTAGAGTTAGGGAACGGCAAGGCTTAGGGCACAGGTGAGGGTACGGAAACGTGGGAGGGACGGGCTACGTGCTGACGCACGGGTCAGTGCCAGCGTACTGGCCAGGAGTAGGCAACGGCGTAGGATAAAGTGTAGGGCTGGTGGTGGATTTGCGTTCCGGGCTAGGGTTAGGGTTAGGGAACGGCAAGGCTTAGGGCATAGGTGAGGGTACGGAAACGTGGGAGGGTCAGGCTACGTGCTGACGCACGGGTCAGTGCCAGCGTACGGGTCAGGAGTAGGGTACGGCGTAAGGTAACGTGTAGGGCTGGTGGTGGGTTTCTATTCCGGTCTAGGGTTAGGGTTAGGGAACGGCAAGGCTTAGGGCACAGGTCAGGGTACGGAAACGCGGGAGGGTAAGGCTACGTGCTGATGAACGGGTCAGTGCCAGAGTACAGGCCAGGAGTCGGCAATGGCGTAGGGTAAGGTGTAGGGCTGGTGGTTGGTTTCCGTTCCAGGCTAGGGTTAGGGTTAGGGAACGGCAAGGCTTAGGGCACAGGTGAGGGTACGGAAACGTGGGAGGGTCGGGCTACGTGCTGACGCACGGGTCAGTGCCAGCGTACGGGCCAGGAGTAGGCAACGGCGTAGGATAAAGTGTAGGGCTGGTGGTGGATTTGCGTTCCAGGCTAGGGTTAGGGTTAGGGAACGGCAAGGCTTAGGGCTCAGGTGAGGGTACGGAAACGTGGGAGGGTCAGGCTACGTGCTGACGCACGGTTCAGTGCCAGCGTACGGGCCAGGA